>NC_090180.1:41278313-41308313 GCF_024679245.1 Pseudorasbora parva | reverse complement strand
CAGAAAGGAGTTTCTCAGAGAAAAAAAAATAAAAGAGTTTGAATTTATCATCATCTGCCGGGCATAATATCATCCAAAGATCCAGATAATCTGGAACAATCTCATGCATAAGTGTCAAGGTCTGAAAACCATACTGGATGCCCATGATCTTCAGGCCCTTAGACGGCACTGCATCACATACAGGAATGATACTGGAATGGAAATCACAACATGGGCTCAGGAATACTTCCAGAAAACATTGTCGGGGCTTCCAGAAAACAATATATATGGGGCTTCTTTTTTGACCTATAGCTTTAGCTATAAACTATAAAGTCCGTTCGTGGCTCGACTCCTCAAGACTTTTCCAAGATGGCTGCTGTCTGTTTGAGTAATAGACTGTCTTTATAAAGTATCTTCTTATTAAACTATTTGTACACTTACAAAGTTCTCAATGCTTCGGTTTGCATGTAGGGACCCTCATTATGCTACCGTGTTAGTGTGAGGTTATTTTGAGCCTTGTTAGTGGTATAAACTAGCAATTTCATTTTACTCACTTTGTGCCCCATCCACTCCTGTTATAAACTAATCTGATTTTAGAGATAAAACACTTTACATTCGATTTTCATGAAAATGCATCCCAGAGAACGATCTATAACGATCTATATATAGTTCATTTTCACCTTTAAGTTGTCCTTTAAGGCTAACATACTCATACAAAAAGCTAAAAAAAATCAATTTTGATTTCATTTCAGGGGGACTTTAAGCAAACATATACTGTAGATGTTTCTAGCAGTTTAAAAACATTCAAATGTTGGTGCATATATCCAGAATTTTTATTTTTTTGCAATAGCCCAAACCCAAAGTTAGCAAAGTCAGCATATTTATGTGTTTATATTTGCCTACCTCGTTTTGAGTGCACATATAGTTGTAGAGGTTTGTTTAAAATTGAGATTTATACATAATCTGAAAGATTAATAAATAATCTGAGGGTGCAAAAAAAAGAAGAAGAAAAAGAGAGAAAATAGCCTTTGAAATTGTCCAGATTAAATCCTTAGCAATGCATATTATTACTAATAATACATTAAGATATACATAGAGTAGGACATTTGCATAATATCTTCATGGAAAATTATCTTTACTTCATATCCTATTGATTTTTGCTATAAAATAAAAATCGATCCTTTTGACCCATACAATGTATTGTTGGCTATTGCCACAAATATAGCCATGTTACTTATGACTGGTTTTGTGGTCCAGGGTCACATTTGCATACTGTATATATGTTTGTGTTTATACAGTGTGAGTGCTAACACAGTATGTATGTGTATTTATATACACAAACAAATTGTGTGTATTTATATACACCTACAAAACCCTTTCACAGAGGAAAAAGCTATGCTATTTAAAACTATATGTGAGTGTGTATGTTTGTATAGAGCTGTCTGCTCTCTCCAGGTGTGTGTCAGTTCAGACAGCTCATGTGGTGAGTGTATCTCTGTTCAATTCCGCAGCCTGTGAGGGGTCGTCCGGCCTCTCACCCCTCTGTCAGAGCGCTGGAGACACACGGCGGCAGAATACAGAGCCAGATCTGCACCCCAAACGGCCTCGACTCAGGTTGCTCTGAATCACTTTTCTTGCAGAACCCGAGCTGAGCTCTCTGCGCTGAGTGCTGTGGCTAATGGGGGAGGTTATTTTATTAATATGCTGATTTTACTCCGGGTGACATGCCATCATCTCTCACCCTCGGGGTGAGATCTAATCCGACTCTCACACAGATATATGGACATATACACACAGCGATTATTCAGACTCCCTCCGAGCAGGGTCAAAATAGCAAAGCCAGCTGTGCGTTAGACAGATAGAGTGAACGAGGGAAAGTAGGTGACAGAGAGATAAAGAGAGAGAAAGCGATAAACCTTCCTGAAGACACATTGGCTGTTCTAAATGGCAGACTAGCATACTACTCACACTATTTTTGCACTATAAGGTGCTATATATATATATATATATATATATATATATATATATATATATATATATATATATATAGCTATAAATGTATATATATATATATATATATATATATATATATATATATATATATATATATATATATATATATATATATACATTTATAGCTATATATATATATATATATATATATATATATATATATATATATATATATATATATATATATATATTTATATATAATAATGCATGACTTATATTTATGTATTATTATTATTGTTGAGACATTTACTTTAAAAATGTATATTAATTTTAATTTTATATATATATATTATAATTTTTAGATGCACAAAAAACATGGAAGACCCACTATTTTTATAAAAAGTGTAGTATACACTGCACACTGCATATCCCAGAATGCAATGTATAAAATTTCACTGCCAAATATCACTTAATTTTTCATATTGTTCAGTATTCTATAAAAAAAATCAATCTAAATATTCTTAAATCATGATAGATTGGTTCCAAAAGCACATAAGTGTTGTTTTCCGATAAATTAAGTCTTGTTGTAAGAAATCTTGTTTTAAGCATAAAAAATCTATTTTGATACATCTTAAGAAAACAAAACATTATATCTTGTCATTTTTGTACATGAAAATAAGACAAAAAAGTAATAAAATGACTGCAGTGTGTACACCAATTTAACCAGAAGTAATATCAAAATATTAAAATATTTTAACCTACTTCTCGCCTTTTTTTTTTTTTTTTGTTACAACATTTTGAATTAAACAATCAAGCTATTCATGTTTATTTCTAATAATAAAATGGACACCACTCACAAAAATAAATTTGCTCCTAATGAGGTCATCTGACAAGCATAATGCGATCATGTGACAATGTTTGCATGTTAACAGAACAAAAAAACAGGCAGCACACCGTGTGTAATGTGTAGTAATACCTTCCAAGACATAAAGCTGCTCAGACTTCCTTTGAGACACATTTATAATAGCTCAGACACTTTCATTAACCCAAAAGACCAATTACTCTAATCAACCTCTAATCACACTCTCCAGGTCCAAATCGACCAATGAAAGCAGAGGGGGGTGGGAAAGTTTGGAACCAGACGACCGTCAACAAAAACAGACTAATGAACATTAAAAGAATACTTATTCCCCCAGGTTGCCTGTGCTGTTAAAATCAACCTTAGGGAATTTATGTAAACTTCATAAGAATGCAGTGTGTGTGTGTGTGTGTGTGTGTGTGTGTGTGTGTGTGTGTGTGTGTGTGTGTGTGTGTGTGTGTGTGTGTGTGTGTGTGTGTCTGCAATATATTACCCCATCAAAAGCCTTTATGAGAACTCGCAGATCAAAGCAGCAGTAATTAGTGGTGACTTGCTGTGTGCAAAATCGTTAATCCGCTAACCCACTGGCTTTTAAAAACCGCGGCCACATCTAGATGACAGACTTTACACCAGACACTAACACCCGGCGAAACCTCAACCATCTTTAATCTTCAAAGTTTATGACAACTTTATCACCTCTTACAGATCACTGAACATTCCAGAAGACATCTGACACCGTGTCCGCACCGGGCACAACACGACACATTTCAAACGTTGACTTTTCATACTTTTTTCTGTCACTTCCAACAATTGTTGGTATGTTTCTACCTATATTGTTTATAACTTCACTTGTTCCTTTAATACATTTTGATAAAAAGTGAATTTGCATACTTCCTCGTCTTCATGTCAACATGTCAAGATCCAGGTTATGTGTCCTGACTCTTTGTGCTCCTCAAACCAATCCTGAACCATTTTTGTTTTGTGGTAGGGCACATTATCCTGCTGAAAGAGGCCACATCCACCAGGTAATACCGTTTCCATGAAAAGGTGTACATGTTCTGCAACAATGCTTAGATACGTGGTACATGTCAAAGTAACATCCACATGGATGTCAGGACCAAGGTTTCCCAGCAGAACATTGCCCAAAGCATCACACTGCCTCGGCCGGCTTGCCTTCTTCCATAGTACATCCTGCTGCCATGTGTTCGCCAAGTAAGTTACCCACACACACCCGGCCATCCACGTGATGTAAAATAAAACGTGATTCATCAGACCAGGCCACCTTCTTCTATCACTCTGTGATCCAGTTCTTATGCTCTCGTGCCCCATGTTGGTGCTTTCACAGTGGACAGAGGTCAGCATGGGCACCCTAACTGGTCTGTGGCTATGCAGCCCCATATGAAAGAAACTGTGATGCACTGTGTACTCTGACAACTTTCTTTCAGAACCAACATTAACTTCAACATTAATTACTACAGTAGCTCATCTGTTTGACACAGGCCAGTTGACACTGCTCATCACACAGGCCAGCTTTTGCTCCTCACGTGCATCAAGGATCCTTGGCCGCCAATGACCCTGAAACCGGTTCACCACTGTTCCTTCCTTGGACCACTTTTGATAAATACTGACCACTACAGACCGGGAACACTGGTCAACCACAAGAGCTGTAGTTTTAGAGATGCTCTGACCCTGTCTTGACCAGGACCACACCCCTAAATGCATTGAAGCAACTGCCATGTGATTGGTTGATTAGATAATTGCATTAATGAGAAATTGAACAGGTGTTCCTAATAATCCTTTAGGTGAGTGTATAGAGTTTTAACTGATAACTGATTTTAAGTTTGTGTTTTAGGGCAGTTGAGAAGTCTGAAACAGTTCTTAAACAGGGACTATGGACATCATGACCATTTCTCTGTGATAAGAAGACCTTGCCTGCGGATGCCAACAAACTCAACAAAGCTGCCATCTGAGTGTTTTATGTGTAGAAGCACCTGTGGTCCTCCCACACTAAGTGGTATATCTTTTTATTGATCGAGACAGATAGCTGTCAATCAATCTTATCGTCTCTCTACACGTTTGGTCCTGAGGGAGTAAATATGGCACTGGCCTTGAGTGAAGGCCAAATCAGTTAATTGCAGACCTTGAGAGAACAACCTGATCATGTGTGTCAGTGTCCACATGAAAAAAGAGCAGCTAAAAATACCAACGTGAATGAGAAAATGTGTCCATGGGTCTGATTTTGCCTAAAAAATAAATAAAATAAAATAAAATAAAATAAAATAAAATAAAATAAATAAAATAAAATAAAATAAAATAAAATAAAATAAAATAAAATAAAATAAAATAAAATAAAATAAAATAAAATAAAATAAAACAAAATAAAATAAAATAAAATAAAATAAAATAAAATAAAATAAAATAAAATAAAATAAAATTACAAATTCATAAACACTCCAAACAGACTTTGACTACATCTTTGCATCATTCAACCAAACATGAACACCACATTCTGCTTTCTTTCACAAACACGATCTCAAACACATGCATACATCTGCAATTTAATCCAAAATAAATTTACTCAAACACAAAATATGCACAATTCTCAATTCAGTCTAGAGGAAGTTAATTAGTCAAAGCTACTGCAAAACCTTCTTGAGCTACAACTCATGAAAAAAGACTGGCTTAGTCACAGGGCCACCGGCAAATGTTGGGATTTGGTTGCTTTTGTCCATAATTATCAACTAGCTTAACCAGCAAGATGTATTTAATCAGCCTGCTCACTAAAATGTATTGCTGGTAAATATCCTGGCTACACTATACTGGTCCAGCCCTATACCAGAATAAACCTGGAATAATTTGAAATTCATATAGTTTTGAGTATAATTTGATATAATTTGATATCAATCATTTGAAATTCATATAGTTTTGAGTATTTTCAACAAAGAGAAGTCTTGTCACTGAGAAGAGCTAAGCAAGATACCAAAGACTTCACTCTAAAAAAAAAAACGGTGCTATATAGTACTTAAAGTGGTTCTGTGGCTTATCATAGGGGAATGACTTTAAAAGCTGTGTAGCACCAAATCTTGGTAATTCAGTGGTTCTTCAGTGGATCTTCGTCAGTCCTTTGGGAGGACTGAGGTGCTTTATAGCCCCATTATCATTTACAGAACCTGTTAAGCCCCAGTATGGTTTTTCAGCGGTTTTTCAATGGTTCTTTGGGGTGGTAAAGGTGCTATAGTAAAGGTGCCATTATTGAGAAAGAGATATAAAATCCGATATGGCACCTCGGGTTCTACATAGCACCATTTGACAAAGGTGCTGTAGTGCACTTTTAAAGATATGGTGCTATTTGGCATCAAAAGGGGTTCCCCTATGATTACAAGCCTAGAACCACTTTAAGTGCCAAATAGCACCACATTTTTTTTAGAGTGTATCCCATGGTTTCCACCAACTGAAAAAATATCCATTTAAAACACAAATATATGTTAATGAACCAAAGATCAACACTGAAACCCAAACTCTTACCTCGACAGACGTTCCCATTATCTGGCTCGAATCCCGCCTTGCAGGTGCAGCTCCCAATTGGAACCATCCAGTCCCCATCGCCATTACAGTACAACTTAATCGGTACATCCACTTCCTCCGAGTTCGGGATGCACATCCCGCGAGCGATCACCAGAGAGGTGCTCTCTGCCCCGGTCATAGTCTCTGGAAAGATTGCAAAGTTCTGCACCACGCTGGGGCATTTCTTAAAAAACACACGCACGGACAGCAGGGACATGCAAGCGCCATAGTCCTGAAATGCCAGATAGAAGCCATTTTTCGACAGTGGACCAAAGCTCCGCACCTCAGTGTTCACTTTCATCAACCTACCACCAAAATCCACCTGTGAGAAGCTCTCGTCTGCCGCAATGGTGTCCACCTTCAAATACGGAGCCTCCATCCAGAACGCCGTGCCTTTGGTGGCGATGACGGAGTCCGTCTCGTAGTAGTACAGGTTAAAGGTCTCCTTACAGGACCCAGGCACTCGCGGGATGCTGCTGCAGTCTCGGACGGTGAAACGCATCTCCACGTAGATGCGCTGAGCACCGCGCCGAGCGATGAAGGTGGTGAGCAGCCAGTTGTTCTGGTTGGACTCGAAGACGTTGCACACTTGGTACGTTCGAATGGTGTTGAGGTTTTCGTCATAGCCGCTTACTTCCTCCCACTGGAAAAGAAAAACAACAGGAGATTTAGTGCAACCGAAAAAAGCAATCGCAGATGAAATCTTCACGATTAAATAACTATTAATCGTGACAATTGGACTTGGAATGCTTAAACTGGGATCTCTTAATCTAAAATGACAATAATAATTGTGTTGACTCAGGGAATGACTCTTTAGTTAATATTTTTAATACTTATTCATAACGCACACATACACTAAAAATGTATTGACTTACTGGTGAAATGATGTAACCTGAACAAATCAGTGAACAAATCTGAATGATTTTGGGTGAACTGATTTAAATAATTCTAGTCACTGGGTAAATACATTATATAAAGTAATGTGCATTTTAGCACCCAGATAACGTTCCGTTTTCAGGTCAATGGTGTGAAAAAACTCTTATTTCATTTTAAAATTGCAAGAGGTGCTTGTTGAAGTGAATGAAGATGAGAAATATCACTGCTGGTCCATTTGATGCTATCGATGTAGAACCTTGGCCTGAACAGAAGACAGGTTTCTGTCTTTCATAAAATATGGATACAAACGGAGTTCCCAGAAACATCTCCAACCCCATATTCCCCACCCAAAAAACCATCTAAAAGCTTTTAAACACTACATCACTTTAAAACTTTTTTCCCCTCACTGAGATGATGAACACTTTATGGCCTCTATTTCCGAGTTTCAGATCACAAAATCTGTCTCCCTAATCACCTGAGGTGGGCGAGGAAGCCTCTGCCATCTGCTTCGGTCCAGGCCAAGTGCAGCCAGCCACTTACCATTACAATATTACCATATTATAAAATGTGATGCGTAACAAATTTGAGATTATGCGCTATCGAATTACAATTAGAAGTAAGTGGAGCAGTATATGGCTGCCCTCCTGCAACCCCGGTAAAAAAAGCATCATTGGCAGATTGTGAAACATGGCACAGACAAAAAAAAGAAGAGAGAGATAGAGTGTAGCCATTGAGTTTAGACTGCTGTTGAAGGCAGTTCTGCTGATGTCTGTGAACATTAATCTAAAAAAAGCAAGCAAAAAAAAAAAGCTTGATGCGATAGAACAGAGATTTTCAGACATTTTGATGCCAAAAGAACCAACTGCTCCTGTGAGAGCCTCCATTGTAAAATATGAAAACAGCAGCATATTTTTACATGCAAAGACGGATTTACACTGTATGAGAAAAAACATGATTTTATAAAATATAAAATGCAGCAAAATTAAATAACTGGCTTTTATATTTTCACAGTATTTATGCAAAGGCAAACAAAAACAAAAAAAATACTGACTTTTGTGTGATTTTCCACACTATATCCAGAGTAGTTTTACAGTTAAATTTGACAGTCCTAAAAAAACTATAATACATTTTTTGGATTACATTTTATTATAAATATGTGCATATACACTGATCAGGCATGACATTATGACCACTGACAGGTGAAGTGAACTAGCCTAGAAATCTAGACGCACCCTAGTGGCAGCAAATTTAATTTGCCCGCAAGTGTCGTCTAGGAACTCTCAATACCCATCTGAGCTGTATTCCTCAGAATCTGGACGGCCCAATCACATCGTGTATAGAGTCGGCGGGCGTGGCCATAATGATGATGGCCGAGTTGCGCTTGCGTGGTGCTTCTAGTAAACATAGAAACTGGCAAACGGCGGCGGTCTTTCGAATCAGCTCTGACCGCGACTCTGGAAGACTTGGAGTTAAGCTTTTCTCTGAGAAAAGAACAAAGAGCGGCACTGAAGTCATTCTTAAAAAGGGAAGATGTGTTCTGAGTTTAGCCGACCGGATACGGAGAATGTTTAATCAGTCAGCGAGCTCTGCTTCACCTTCATGTTGCTCTGGTTGGTTGTAGCGCTATCCTATCGCGTGCAGAAGGAGTTTGAAAGACAACCGTTTATCCCGCCCCTCGGATTGAGCCCTGTCTATGAAGAGTTTCCAGACCAAACATCTTGATGTGGGTCTGGCTTGTCAGGCTAGAAGTGAACAACACTCATTATCTTTTCATCACTAGTGGGTGGGATATATTAAGCAGCAAGTGAGCGTTTTGTCCTCAAAGTTGATGTGTTAGAAGAAGGAAAAAGCATAAGGCTTAAGGCAAGAGCAAGAATTTGAGCGAGTTTGACAAGAGCCAAATTGCGATGGCTAGATGACTGGGTCAGAGCCTTTCTAAAATTGCAACTCTTGTGGGGTGTTCCCGGTCTGCAGTGGTGACAGGGTCGTGGGCGGCCAAGGCTCATTGATGCACATGGGGAACAAACAGACGAGCTACTGTAGCTCAGATCGCTCAAGAAATGAATGCTCGTTCTAATAGAAAGGCGTCAGAATACACAGTGCGTCGCATTTTGTTGCGTATGGGGCTGCATAACCGCAGACCAGTCAGGGTGCCCATGCTGACCCCGTCCACCGCCGAAAGCGTTAACAGTGGGGACGTGAGCATCAAAGGTGGACTGCTCTGATGAATCACGTTTTCTTTTACATCACGTGGATGGCCAGGTTGCGTGTGTGGCGCTTACCTGGGGAACACATGGCACCAGGATGCACTATGGGCAGAAGACAAGCCGGCTGAGGCAGTGTGATGCTTTGGGCAATGTTCTGCTTGGAATCCGTGGGTCCTGCCATCCATGTTGATGTTATTTTGACACGTACCACCTACCTAAGCATTGTTGCAGAACATGTACTCCTTTTCATGGAAGAGGTATTCCCTGGCGACTGTGGCCTCTTTCAGCAGGATAATGCGCCCTGCCACAAAGCAAAATGGTTCAGGAACAATGAGTTTGAGGTGTTGACTTGGCCTCCAAATTCCCCAGATCTGAATCCAATCGAGCATCTGTGGGATGTGCTGAACAAAAGTCCGATCCATGGAGGCCCCACCTCTTAAAAGACTTGTAGGATCTGCTGCTAACATATTGGTGCCAGATACCACAGCACACCTCAAGGGGTCTAGTGGAGTACTCACCCTAATCTCATACTTTCATCTTCACATAGAATATTTGAATAGCAAAAGTGAATGAGACTTGATAGCTGTGGCGGAAGGCAAGACATTCAAATGATTAATAGCTAACTTTTTTTCCCCTTCCTTATTAAAAAGCTATTGTACGGCTTTAGAAGATTTGAATCAAGCAATTCTGAATACTTCCATGGAGATCGATGGCCTTAAGTCACTGAATGGAAAAGAGCAGTATCAACCTAACATCTCCTGTTGGGTTCTATAAGAAAGACATTCACACAGGACTGAAGCAGGTTGAGTAAATCATTTTAAAATGATCATTTTAACCAAAGCTGTCTAAACACACAGTCCATGAAAAAGCCTGATTCTTTAATACTGATCCAATCCCTCAGTCCCAGCGGTGGACAGCTGTGAGGTAAACGTAGGGTCATGTTTCCCGTACGTGATTGCTTGCTGCTTGAACCATTCAGTTGAATGTTAAAGCTGGATAACAGGCACACCACCGCACGACCCTGTGGGTAATCTCTACCTTTTAACAGAGCAGGCTGACCGATTGAACCATCCTACTCTATCCCAGAATTCCCTTGAGATGGCACAGCCGTGGGAGAGGGAAACAAATACAAGGTTCGTAAGTGGACTCTTGAGGGCTGTAAACGGACGGTATCGTAGGAAAGTGTGTGTATCTGTGTGGGCGCTGTTTGTTTTGTCAAGTGTATATGGCTTCTGGAGGGCTGCTCACTCACGGATTCTCACCAAATAAAAGTCTGATCCAAGCAAACCTTGAGGTCGTAAGATGGGCGATCAGCATGCGTGTACACCTTTGCTGTTTGTGTGCGTTATGAAAGCAGAAACAGAGAAAATCTAATCTCCACAGTGATGGATCAGCATCTGCGTGGCAGCTTGAAACCCGGGTGAAAATATTGATGTTGGCAAAACAGTATAATCTCCACTTCAGGAGAGAGAGAGAAAAGAATGTGACGCCAATAAAACATGGTTGAAATAAAACCCTAAAAGAAATTGTTCACCTGGAAATGCAACATTGGTCATATACTTGTGTCATTCTAAACCTGGCTTTATCTCTTCAGAGGAGCACAGACAATGAAGGTGGACTGGCATGCCATAAAAGAATCATAAAGCTGCCCATTTGACTCTATATTCACTATTATGAAATTATATGACAGATGTTATGAACAAGATGTTAAGTGCAAACCAGCGAACCATATCAGAGTAATTCATCAGATTGCGTTCAAAAACTGGACATTGATGCCTCTCATATCAAACGGGCAAGGGGAGCTAAGAGAGCTTAAATTTCTGCTCTGGTCCTCTCACAAAGACTTGGAATAGCATACTTGGTGTTTTTCATCGGTTTTGAGCCTTGAAAAAGCTCCAGATCTCCTTCGTTTTAATTGCATGGAAAAGAGCCACCATCTACGTTATTCAAAACTTCTTTTGGGAGACTTAAGTCAGTCATAAAGGTTTTGGAACGACATGAGGGTAAGTAAATTATGAGATATCCCTTTAATGTTACAATAATATTCAGCAGAGTTAATCATTTAATTTAGTGTTTAATTTAATAAAACCGGAAAAACAAAGAACAAATAATTTAAAAAAAATACAATCATAAAAAGCCATCTGTAGCTGACTCATTCATTCAAGCAATTCCATTTCACTAGAGTTAATTCCATGCCTCTTGCATGATTCATATTTGTTAAATGTAAGATTAATGTGAGCAAGCACCCACGGGATGAATGTAACTTCCAACACAACACAATTCGATAAATAATTTTGAGAAAACAAGATAAAAAGCAGAAACGCCATCCGTAATGGACTGAACAATGCCATTTCTATTTCATGACACATCTGTCATGATTTTCCACAGCAATTTCATATCTCCATGTCTAATTATATATACTGTCATTTTACCTCTTTTGATTGCATCAGGTTGAATTGTTCTTTCTGGTAATTTAAAGAGACGGCGACTGTCAGACAACTGGAAAAAAAATCCGCCCTCCCATTTATGCTTTCCATCTTTAAAAGACAACGTGAAATAAAAATGGACCCTTTCTGCTTCCTTAATAACTGTCTTTAGACTTATCATGCACAATTTGTAGATCTATAATGTTTTCATAATATTGCATAATTAATAAAATAATGTAAATATTGATTATGCTAATTATTTTCCACAGCCTTCCATCATGGATGGATGTGTGTGTGTGGAGGGGGGAATGGATGTGTGTGTGTGTGTGTGTGTGTGTGTGTGTGTGTGTGTGTGTGTGTGTGTGTGTGTGTGTATGTGTGTGTGTGTGTGTGTGTGTGTGTGTGTGTGTGTGTGTGTGTGTGCGTGTGTGCGTGTGCGCACATCAACCAGAGCGAGAGAGCACTCATCTACAAGCTTCGTTCGGGTTACAAAAGCCAACGGCTTTCATTTTGTTTTTAGACCATGTAACCTGCTGTGTGTGTGTGTGTGTGTGTGTGTGTCTTTAGCTTTATGCCTCCACGGGTTAAGCTGTTTTTAGAAAGAATTGGTATCATGCTTATATATCTTATATACGTCTTATACAATCGGTCTTATATATGTTAAAACCAAAGACTCGACAGAGATATGAAGGACACAATACTATTATATAGGTACTCAAAACATGAGATGGGCAGGAACTTTATGTGTTATGTAACATTTAAAGGGTTAGTTCACCCAAAAATGAAATTGATGTCATTAATAACTCACCCTAATATCGTTCGAATAAAGTCGTAGTTTTTGTTATTTTTTGACCAAAATGTATTTTCAATGCTTCAAGAGATTCTAATGAACTAACTGATGTCACATATGGACTACTGTGATGATGTTTTTATTCCCTTTCTGGACATGGACAGTATAGTGTGCATACACTTCCATACGCTCTTGGACTAAATATAAAAAATCTTAAACTGTGTTCTGAAGATGAACGGAGGTCTAACGGGTGTGGAGTGACATTAGGGTGAGTCATTAATGACATCACTTTCATTTTTGGGTGAACTAACCCTTTAATGTTGTGATGGTCGTTTCCTATATCCTGGCTTTGCAAATTGTGCAACACCAAATCTCCTTTTATAAAAAAGGTCAGTTTCAGTGTCCGTTTCATGTCAATTTAAGTCAAATTATTACTTCATTTAGTCAAGCAAGACACAAGTCCTTAAATGTGCAACTCGAGTCCAGTCACATAACCAACCGCATTGCGAATGTTGTCCATGTTGTCTTTAAACACAGTAGAGGAGGGAGTGTATCATCACCTCCTAAGAGATGGCAGAGCTGGAAGGCATTGCTATAGAGGAGAAGGAGGGATGAGAGTGAGAAGTGAAAAGAGAGAGGTGGGACTGGTGTGGAGGGGTGGGAGAGCGTAACATAGCTGGCATGATGAATGAGTTTACAGAGATCCTGGGCACAAATGAAAGCCCCTTTTTTTCTTCTGACTGCCAAAGCAACTCCCCACCCCTCCACCCTCACACTCCTGTAATGATGATTTATCTGTATTAGATGGACCCGTCCAATCTGGCACGGCGCTGCCATTAATACAACAGGGCGCTGGGCCCGTCCCTCCCTCCCCTTCCCAGCCTGGTCTAGGGACGCTTGTCTCTCTGTCTGCTGAAATGACCACAATCACTCAACCCGACTCACGCCACGGGCTACGGCAGACAGAGCCGAGTACCAGCTCATATATCACATTGCGAACTGTGTTATACCATCGGAGATTTGCACATAATATCATGAGCATGCATGCATGGATACGCGCTCTCACATTAACACAAACACTATTAACTCAATGAACATTGAACATAATGTAACATTATCTTTAGAATTGCATACACACACACTACCGTTCCGTTTGAAGTTTTTTTTAGAATATATTATAACTGATCAAAAGTGACAGCAAAGACATTTATTATGTTACAAAAGATTTCTATGTCAAATAAATGTTGTTGTTTCAAATTTTCTATTCACCAATAAATCCTGGGGTGAGGAATGTATCACGTTTTTTCACCAAAATATTAACTGTTTTCAAAATGTACTGTATAATGAACTGAAATATAAGAAACGTTACTTATGCAATCATGATGTGAAGTCATGTTAGAAAGATTTCTAAAGGATAATGTGACACTGGAGCATAAAAGACTGGCACATTTAGAGAGAGAGAAAAAAAAAACAACAACGGTAAAATTAATATTTATTTAATGTTTTTAAAGAAGTATCTTCTGCTCACCAAGGTTGAATTTATGTTATTAGTAGAAATACAACAAATCTTTCCTCCAGTCTTCAGTGTCACATGTCCTTTCAGAAATCATTCTAATGAATCAAATCTTCTGATGATTTACTGCTCAAAAAACATTTATGATTATTATCAATGTTGAAACAGTTGTGTCCTTTTTATTTTATAAGAATTATTTGATGAATATAAAGTTCAAAAGAACAGCATTTATATGAAATATAAAGATTTTTCAACATTAAAAATGCCTATACTGTCACTTGATCAATTAAAAAACATTCTTACCAAAATTAATTTAAATGTGGCATGGTACAAAGCTACAATTTTATTTTATTTTTTAATTTCAGATAAATACTGTTCTTTTGAACATTCTATTCATCAAATAGAAAACAGTTATTTTATATTTTAATAATATTTCACAATATTACGGACGGACGGACGGACGGACGGACGGACGGACGGACGGACGGACGGACGGACAGACAGACAGACAGACAGACAGACAGACAGACAGACAGACAGACAGACAGATAGATAGATAGATAGATAGATAGATAGATAGATAGATAGATAGATAGATAGATAGATAGATAGATAGATAGATAGATAGATAGATAGATAGATAGACGGACAGACAGACGGACAGATAGATAGATAGATAGATAGATAGATAGATAGATAGATAGATAGATAGATAGATAGATAGATAGATAGATAGATAGATAGACGGACAGACGGACGGACGGACGGACGGACGGACGGACGGACGGACGGACGGACGGACGGACGGACGGACGGACGGACGGACGGACGGACGGACGGACGGACGGACGGACGGACGGACGGACGGACGGACGGACGGACGGACAGACAGACAGACAGACAGACAGACAGACAGACAGACAGACAGACAGACAGACAGACAGACAGACAGATAGATAGATAGATAGATAGATAGATAGATAGATAGATAGATAGATAGATAGATAGATAGATAGATAGATAGATAGATAGATAGATAGATAGATAGATAGACGGACAGACAGACGGACAGACAGACGGACAGATAGATAGATAGATAGATAGATAGATAGATAGATAGATAGATAGATAGATAGATAGATAGATAGATAGATAGATAGATAGATAGATAGATAGATAGATAGATAGATAGATAGACAGACGGACAGACAGACGGACGGACGGACAGATAGATAGATAGATAGATAGATAGATAGATAGATAGATAGATAGATAGATAGATAGATAGATAGATAGATAGATAGATAGATAGATAGATAGATGGACAGATGGACAGATGGACAGATGGACAGATGGATAGATGGATAGATGGATAGATGGATAGATGGATAGATGGATAGATAGATAGATAGATAGATAGATAGATAGATAGATAGATAGATAGATAGATAGATAGATAGATAGATAGATAGACGGACAGACGGATAGATAGATAGATAGATAGATAGATAGATAGATAGATAGATAGATAGATAGATGGATGGATGGATGGATGGATGGATGGATGGATGGATGGATGGATGGATGGATGGATGGATGGATTTGTGAATAGCAAGACGTAACTGACGCTGGTAGGTCACATGATATTGACAGCATCGCGAATGTAGTACATCCAGATGGCATTCATACTACACACACTAATAATATATAGAACTAATACTATTTAGTGTCGGTGAAGTAATTACTTATGAAAAATAAAAACATCCTCAAGAGAGTAAGCGATTTCGGACACAGCTCATGGCAGGTCATGCAACAAATATAAATCACTGGAAGAGAGAAGGAGCCTCAGCTGATAATGATGTAATGTAATGAATTACCTTCAAACATTCCCCTGAATACGCACACACACAGAACACACACAACAACAAATTCCCTCCGCATCAACAAATTCCCTCCACAAGACTGGAGGCGCACACAAATAAACAGCGAGAAAGAGGTCGACAGAAATGGCAATTTGAGGATTCACAATCTCAGACTGTCTATAAACTGGTGATGAAGTCATTAAAACTGTCCAGTGTGCAGGACAAAACTAAAATTGTTTTGAAGCCCTCTGGCTTGGACTGTAATGATCATGCTCATAAACTCTCGGACTGCACGCTTTCATCAGCACGGATCTCGGCTAGAGCTGACCGTTTCTCTGCCTGCGATTTACAGGTCTGCTCAGACAAGGGAGGGCTGACAAATATATCAGGGAGAAAGATGTGGAAATACATTCTGAGCTTTAACAGATTTAATTTGGAGACCTTCATTATCCAGTGTAGTTCATGCTACACCGCTGAGTAAATTTCCCCTCAGGGATCAATAAAGTATCTCTAACTGTTATGGGCGAGAACCGGACCTGTTGTCAAACCAACACATAAATCTCCAGACACTGTCGGAGAGGACAGAACATAAGCACATGGATTGAGTTAGCTGTGCTCTTCCATTTGAATGCATAGTTAAAAACGATGAAAGGTCAATATGACTTATTTATAGAGCTTAGAAAGCAATTTTAAAGCTGAGCTACATGCTCCTCAAAATTAGTACTGAAATAAGATTCTGTTTGAAAAATGAGATCGATACAGTACAAGATACTTAAAAAGCAACAAAATAGTTTTACAGCATTCTATTTCTCTGTACCACTTTGCAATGTATGAAAACATCGAAAAACCTAATTGTGGAGGCTACAATTATGCTGGAACTCAAAAACAAAGACAAACTATAATATAAAGTGTAATTATATATGCATATTTTGCATTATTAAAAGCAAAACTAAACTATGAGTCAAAACAACCATAATTATCATGATTAACTATGTATAATTAAGAAAAAAATATATAATAAATACATATATATTTAGCACTTTGAGATTTTGTTTAATATAAAGTGCATTATAAATAAAATTTATTATTATTATTATTATTATATATTGCTAAAAAAAATCCATGATTTCATTAAGAGAAATACACTTTCTAGGAGAAGGTGTTGGATAAAAACGACAAATTGCAACTTGTCTTTTATGTGTTTGGTTTTTTTTTTTTTTTTTTTTTTTTACATCAACTATAGGGCAATGATGAGAAGTAGAAGGGAAAATGGGATTGGGAAATTATGCGACCGAGTCTTGAGCTCCCATTTCCCACTTGAGCATCACGACTCGCCATGTCAGAGCACACAAACTAAGCACTAGGCCCCCAACCATGTCACTTTCAGAAAGGCGCATGAGGTTTAAAACACAAAAAGGAGGAAAGGAAAAAGCAGCAGCAAAACAAAGTATTCCATCATCCGTCACCATTGCAATAATGGAACTCTCCAGCATCCCAACATCCATTTCCCATCTATGACAAGGCTTTAAATAGCCCTGTATGTGTGGCTGGGTATACGACGGTTCCACCGTGCATGTGTGTGCGGGTTAAGAGTGTTCTTAAGCTGAATAATTCAGTCGTGAGATGAGAGTAAACAGGGTTACCAAGAGCGGTGGAGAGACCATCTGTCCAGAGGAGAAATAATTGTATTCACCATAAACTGATCACACTGATCTCTGGCTCTTAACCTCTCTCTAATATAGGTGTGTGGCTGTTCTAACAGTTCATGGCCCAGAAATGTTGTCTGAATAAGATGTATTGCTTTTAAAGTTAGAGCATTGGGAATCAAGAATAAATTCAGGTGTTTCAATCACTTCCATGGCCACAGATGTATAAAATCACAGTGTGCAGAAGTCACCACATTTCTGCAGAGTCAATAGCTACAGACATCCAAACTTCATGTGGCCTTCAGATTGGCTCAAGAACAGAGTGTAGAGAGGCTTCAAGGAATAGGTTTCTGTGGCCGAGCAGCTGCATCCAATGTGACATTGATGGACGAGTCTGGGTTTGGCAGTTGCCAGGAGAATGGTACTTGCCTTACTGCACTGTGTCAAGTGTACATTTTGGTGGAGGAGGATTATGGTGTGGGGTTGTTTTGGGTTGTTCTTGGCCCCTAAGTTTCAGTGAAAGAAACCTTTAATGCTTCGCATACCAATACATTTTGGAAAATTTCATGCTCCCAACTTAGTGGGAACAGTTTGGGGATGGCCGCTTCCTTTTCCAACATGACTGCACACCAGTGCACAAAGCAAGGTCCAAAAAGACATGGATGAGTGAGTTTGGTGTGGAGGAACTTGACTGGCCAGCTCAACCCGAGAGAACACTTTAGGGATGAATTAGAGGCGAGACTGCGAGCCAGGCTTTCTTGTCCAACATGTCTGACCTCACAAATGCGCTTCTAGTAGAATGGTCAATTTCTATAAACACACTCCTAAACCTTGTGAAAACCCTTCCCAGAAGAGTTGAAGGTGTTATAGGTGCAAAGGGTGGGCCAACTCCATATGAAACCCTACGGATTAAGAAATGGATTCCATTAAAGGGTTTGTTCACCGAAAAATGAAATTGATGTCATTAATGACTCACCCTAATGTCGTTTCACACCCATCAGACCGTAAGACCGTTCATCTTCCGAACACAGTTTAAGATATTTTATATTTTAGTCCGAAAGCTTATGCAAGTGTATGCACACTATACTGTCCATGTCCAGAAAGGTAATAAAAACATCATCACAGTAGTCCATATGTGACATCAGTTGATTAGTTTGAATGTCGTGAAGCATCAAAAATACATTTTGGTCCAAAAATGTAAAAAAACGTTTTTATTGTCTTCTCTTTTGTGTTTGTTTTCAATCCTCAAATAAAGAATCAAGAGGTTATGAATCAGCGTATTGATTCATGATTCAGATCGTGTGTCAAACTGCTGAAATCACGTGACACTGGTGATCAGAATTCTGAATCAATACGCTGATTCATAACCATTCAAATCTTTGATGATTGAAAATAAACCCGGAAAGGAAGACAATGCTGAATAAAGTCGTAGTTTTTTTTTGTTTTGTTATTTTTAGACCAAAAGGTATTTTCAATGCTTCAAGAGATTCTAATCAACTAACTGATTTGATGATGTTTTTATTAACTTTCAGGATATGGATAGTATAGTGTGCATACACTTTCATTGAAGGAACAGAAAAGCTCTCTGACTAAATATAAAATATCTTAAGCTGTGTTCCGAAGATGAACGGAGGTCTTACAGGTGTGGAACGACATTAGGGTCATAGTCATTAATGACATAAATTTCATTTTTTTGCGTGAATAAACCTTTTAACATTGATCATGTGCATGTGAAAGCAGACATCCCAAAACTTTTGGCAATGTAGTGTATTTTAACTCTGTGTCATGTCAGACAAATAAAGCCATAGTGTGTAACGCATACTGCTGATTCTTTCATTCACCTAATTCAGGTCGTGAGGTTTTTTGCCACCCTTTTATTCTCTGATCCTGCAAAAAATAAAATATTACATCTTGGACAAGCTTCCTTCATTAAATGTTTGCACTTAAAACATACAATACAGACATAGCTGGTGTCTAAAATATATTAAAAGAAAAAAACCTAGACTTATAAACTCCATGATTTAACTCAAAGTGTAGAACTGGCTTGTTCTGTTGTCCACAAAAGAAAGTTTTGAGCACTGTATCTGACAACATGAAGAGATAATAGATGCTGATAATAATACATTTATATCAAGGGAGTTTAAAAGGAGATAAGCCTTCACATCATGTAGTCAGTGGCAGACCCTGCCATATCCTAGGGCGGCAAAGCAATGAACAGCGGAATGGGGCACTGCTTGTGCACACAGTTTTCCGACAAAGTTTTATTCTCCTTTAGATCATTTATTGGAGAGAGCGCATCCATGTAATGTGCCAGCGTGAATCTCTCCAATTGCAAGCGGATTTCCTTCGCTCTTACACAAAACTGGATGTGCGCTCTCAACAATACATTGCTCTCTTATGAACTGGCTCTGCCCTCCCTCAGATATTGAGTTTATGTGCCCAAACTGTTGTGTTGTTGGTGTTTTTGTTATGACACCTCCCTTCTTGTATCATGTCTGATTTCGCCTAGGGCACCAGAACCGCCACTGCGTGTCTTAAAAATCTTAATTTTTTCTAAAAATTGCAGAGTCGATTTCAAAAATTGTCGAGTCAATCAGCCCTGCTTAAAGGGTTAGTTCACCCAAAAATGAAATTTCTTTCATTAATGACTCACCCTAATGTCGTTCCACACCCGTAAGATCTCCATATCCATCAGTTGGTTAGTTAGACTCTTTTGAAGCTTCGACAATACATTTTGGTCCAAAAATAGAAATAAAAATACAACTTTAGTTAGCATTGTCTTCCGTTCCGTGTTCCTCAAATAAAGAATCAAACGGTCATGATTCAAGATTCGGATCGCGTGTCAAACTGGCAAACTGCTGAAATCACGTGATATTGGCGATATGAATCATGAATCAATCTGCTGATTCGCGACCGTTTGATTCTTTATTTGAGGTTTGAAAACAAACACGGAAGAGAAGAAAATGCTGAATAAAGTCATATTTTTTGTTATTTTTTGACCAAAATGTATTGTTGATGCGTCAAAAGAGTCTAACTAACCAACTGATGTCACATATGGACTACTGTGATGATATTTCCATTACCTTCTGGACGTGGACAGTATAGTGTGCATACACTTACATTCAAAGGACAGAAAGGCCTCGGACTAAATCTAAAATATCTTAAACTGTTTTCCGAGGATGAACGGAGGTCTCACGGGTGTGGAACAACATTAATGAAATAAATTTCATTTTTGTGTGAACTAATCCTTTAAACAGTGATAGGGATGTTTGGGACCCCCAGAGATGGCCCAATTTCATTCGTCTAATTAAAATGACATGGATTTACAAGGTCTTGCCTGGAAGGAACCCCTGAATGAGCTTTAGAAACTTTGGAGAATTGTGACATACATGGTTTGTCATGTTATAATGGCTTAAAATATTGAGACAGGGGGTGGTTTAGTGCTTAATGTGTTGCATTAATGACCATGAGTTACACACAGAGAGAGTTTGCCCAACAACCCAGTGCCCACTGCTGTTAGAACATGACGGTACTCATAAACAACTATCCATCATATTGGCCTCCAACTGAGAGAGAAAGAGACATGGCTGTCCAAATAAGACCAACAGGAGATGTCTGTTCTGTTTATAAGCTTTGGTAAATAATATGTTTCACTTAACGCACACCTCTAAGGAGAGAGATAAGCAAAACTAAAATTCTTTATCCAGATGGTCATCAGTAGCAACTTCTGAAGTTTAATAAGGCAGTCGTCACGGTTACCGAGACCTTGTGTGCTTTTGAGCCAATCCAAGGCTGTTCAACTAATAGAGCAGCTAAACATTCTTTACGAGAAAGAGAAACTCCAAAACAGCCTTGAACAGTAAGCCACTGAGCCAAGGTCCTCTATACTATGAGATGCAATAATAGCAGAACTTCCTGTTTCTCCAAAAGCCTTCACACATGATGGAAATAGAAAGAAAATAAAGTAGGAAAATGTGTCATTGATTGACTGAAAGAGGTAACTAAACACTCTCTCTTTTATAAATGCAAAAATATCCTTGGGCCACATGTAATTCGCTTAATTTGTCAAATTTCTGTCTTTAATGGTAATGAAACTGAAGGTGCCACATTATTGGGTTTGAATATTTTCTATTTAAAATTCTGCCACAGTCAGCTGAAGAGGTTCCATCACAAATAACACCACCTTGGTATGAAGTTTAACATATAAAAGATTGAAAAGAATTCTCAACACAAACAGAATGAGACCCTCCATGTCGACAGAGAGGCAATCAATGGTTCTTTTGTGTAGAAATAGTCGGTTAGGTTAAATATGAAGATCAGTTAAAATAAATTGGCCTCTAAAGCTCACACTTATCGCAGCAAGAATAAAGAAATGAAAGAAAGGCTTGAAATAAAAGCTTGTCTGGGCTCAGTTTGAGAGACTGACTGCAACACACTACCCAAGGCCTACATCAACCACACACACACAAAAAAAATAAAAAAAAATAAAAAAATCCTATGAAGTTCTGGGGGTTTTCTTTCATGTTTTCACATGAGAAAAAAGTTATGAATGATTTAGATTATAAAAAATAAACAAACATTTTAAGAATTTATTTATTCTTTTTTTTTTTTTTTACATTGTTCTACAAAAACAAGTATTAACATTCTTGAAAATAATCTTCTTGAAAAAAACCTTAAAAATCATTATGTTTTATATTGAAAATACAAAAATACTACTTTACCCTCAGGGTTTCAAATTGGGGGTCAAAATTATCCCTTTTATTTTATTTAAATTAAATAATTGTTCTATATTTTAGGTTGATAATGCTTTTATGCAATATATCATATTTTTAGGGGATTTTATGACACTAAATGATCTTTAAGGAATAGTTATTATCTATTTATTACCTGTCAGTCACTTTTTGAGCATAGAATGAAAATGAAATTTCCAATATAAACTGTTGTAAACCTTGAATGGATTTTTTTGGAATTTTATTTGAAATATACTGTATATTTTTACTCTAAAACTGTGAGAACTTCAAAGCCATAAATCTAAAAACAAATGAAAAATTTGAAAAATTTGAAAACATTTGTATTAACAGTTTGGACGCAGTACAAAACTTTTCCAATAGATAAAATTTGCTTCCCATTCGTTTCCAGTGTGGTCATTTTTGAAAGTGAACCGTACAAGTATGAGTATTTTTTTGCAGGACCATTTAATCGATTTGAATCATGTCCATGATTTTGTGGGTGTGTATGTGATCACATAGCAAGTGGCATAATCATTAATAAGATTCTTTCCATAAAAGTCCGATAAAGTAAAGAAGTATATATATATATTAATAATAATAATATAAATAATATATATATATATATTAATCTTTATTTAAATCAACTTACCTTAAATCCTTAAAGGTATGATGTTTGAGTTTATTTTTTTATAAAATTATTTCATTGGGTTTTTTCATTGAGTTAAGGTGTTCTTTAGAAAATAGTTAAGAACATCTTAATTCAAGAATTGCCCTTCCTAACTTCCTTCTTAAGCATATTTTCATGACTTTATCCATAGAAGTTATTGCTCGGTAAGTTGAGAACCTTCAAAACTTTGCTGCAAGAACATAACATTAAATGTGCATCTGCTTATATGCCCGCTAAATATAAGCCTTCATGAAAAACAAGTAATCAAACAGTTAACAGTATTTTTTATTTTCTTTAAAGTTGCCAGCCAGTGCTAGCATTTTTTTTAAAGGTCCCATTTTTTGTGTGTTTTTGAAGCCTTGATTGTGTTTACAGTGTGCAATATAACATGAGTTCATGTTTCGCTTGTACATTTTCACACAATTTACTTATCTGTACAGCGCTGTTTCCTCTGTCCTAAAAACGCCCTGATAATCATTGTTCTATGAAGTCCCTCCTTCAGAAACACGTAACGAGTTCTGATTGGGCCAGCTCTTCCAGTGTTGTGATTGGACAGCAGCTTAGCGCACTTTGCCCGGAAAGGTCCCGCCTCTTACCATAACGGGGAGATGCAAGCGCTGAATGCGCGCTCTTCTCCACGTGGGAGAGCAACAAGACCACGCCCCCTATTTTGCGTGTTCGTGTGGGCAGAGAGTTAGTCAACAAACGGTTCTAGTGACGTCATTACATCCCTGCACTTCCTGCTGTAGTCCAAACCGGCCGTTCGCTGTAGGCTTTGAAAGGGAACTTCTGTTAAATAAAATATCTCACTTGGCATTGACCTTTGAGCTTTATAATTTTACAGGTATTATTTATGCTCTAACAGCAAACTTACACACTAACTAAAGTTTGAAAGATGGGACTTTTAATAATTGTTTTGCAAAACTTTCATAGCCCCAAGAATTTATTTTAAATTTTTTATATGAATATCTGAACATGCAATATATCAAAAGAAAGAACAGAGCCTCTGGTTTTAAAAGAAAATCATGTTTTTGTCAAAGGCTATATCCGGATCGGAATCAGAATGATCAAAACTTCAACACCCCCAAAGTTTGCACAATCCCTATTTGTAAGTTTGACATTTCATTTGGTAATGTTTGGCAGTTTTGATTTATATTCGTTTAAATGTTTGATGAGAGTAAGGAATCTTCTATCACTTGTTTCTGCTTCTTCGTTTGTGTTTGTATTCTGTACTATTTCAGAAGATGCGTAATAGCGCCCCCTATCATACAACATTGAAAACATGGGTTGCTGGAAAAACTTGCCAATGGTGGGGAAAGAGTTAAAGGGCCAGAGGGTTTGAGTAGCATAAAAGCAAGACTTGCCCACCTCTAAATGTCATGTGCAAACAACACTATTGGCTGCTGATTACATTACATAACACCACATGGCCTCATCCTGTTTAAGTCACCAATTATTGGCCAGGATAAACTGCAAAGTGGTCCCGACTGTATGCTAGCTTCAAAAGTTTAGCTCTGTACAACTAGACACTAAGAGATCTCAGCCATTTGAAAAACTTGTCTTGTTTTTAGGACAGGACATGGCGTGCCTTAAATCATCTCCTGGAAGTGGCATCGGCTGAGTAGTGTGTATATGTAGCGCTGTTGCTAAGTATAAAAGAGAACAAGACATTAAATATACAAGAAAGAAGGCCAGATATGCTCGTGTACATCCACTTAAGTGATCTAAAGGCAGAAAATGCAACGAGAACATCTATTCTCACACACACCTCAACAGGAGAGGAAGAAAAAAGCCTGTGCCAACGGCCACTTGTCACTAAGTGTTAACTCAAAACTAGCTACAAGTCCATCGCAGACTTTGCAAACACATACTCTAGCCCATATGGGTTCTTAAGTGACCCAAAGCACTTAACACAGAAAAATCACTTTAACGCACACATACTACGCCCAGAAGTGTGTGAGGGATTGCACTTTGCGTAGCGCTGTTGCGGGCCATTGCTCTTCGAAGAACAGTGTTCTTAACGTGCACGAGTAGAGATGGCAAAGTGTACATGAGTGCCACCTTTTCTCTCCCTTTCCCTCTTGATAATTTGGTGCAAAACTACACTTAACCCCCGGTTCATACTAAAATAAGCCAGCAGTGCCCACTAAAAACATTCAAATAAGAGCTTTCTACACTTTGAGTGGTGCTTGCCCACTGTCACAATGTTTGGGTGTTCTGGGTAGTTTCCAAAGCATTACACATATTTTTTTAAAGCATAATTTGTTATATGGTTGCTACAGTGTTATGTGTGGTTTAGAACCCTAGAAACTAGCAACACCCTAGCAACCACACAGAGCATCACAGCCGAATGCAACTACGAATGCTATGACAAGACCAAGCTCAATTTAAGATTGAACATTGGTCTGGGGAGTCTGCTCTGTATTTTCTACTGCACAAGAGGAGTGATCAACTGGGATTATTCGAATAACTCTGTACACAATTAGATAGTCCTTCAACCAATTAAACCACAAGAGGCGTGATCAGCAAGCATTATTCGAATAACTCTGTACGTAATTGGATAGTCCTTCAACTAATCAGACAACAAGAGGCGTGATCAACAGGCAGCCCTTTGTTTCGCCATCTGTCATTGTGCTAAACCAGCCAATAGCGTGCCTGTTGGATAAGCTAATCTGTGATTGGTTCCCACAAAAGTGTAACAGAAGCGGTAGAAAGTAGTGTACGGGTTTCCAGACTGAGTTGCCGGGTGAAATCAAATTGCCGGCAGATTAGTCTGGGTTTACCCAGTCTACCTTATAGCGTTACTGTGGTGGATATTTTTAATTCAAGTTGAAACTATGGCAAAAAACGGGTCATTGAGAAATCGCCATGGTTATGATGTCACAACTATAAGCACATTAATATATAGCGACCTGCATTTACACATACACACAGTATTAAACAAATATATAGGGATGCTGTAACTCATTTCACATGAAAAGAGCTTAACTGATTAGAAAAGTCCATTTACATAGCCACAAAGTTTACTTCTAAGTTTTAAAGAAAGGATGGATAAAGTAATGTAAGCATTGTTTTGTTCTTTTACTAACATTATGGTAAGGTCAGCAACACCACCCCCTTGTGAAAGTGAAAATCCCATGTGAAGATAAAATGTATCCGGACCAAATGAAAAATTCTGTGTCCCTCAGTTGTTTTAGGTCTTTCTTTTCTGTCTGTTTCCATGACAGACTTTATTATAAAAGAGAAAGGCTAAATCCCCAAGGAAATATGCAGCATCTGTACAAGATCTGCTCTTAGAAATCAATAAATGTCTGGACTTTCTCTTCTCAAAAATGATTCTGGAACAGACAGATGTCGTCTGCAGCTAAACCAAGTTCCTCACCCTTATTTGCGGTGTGAGTCTCAGGCTGGTCATTCGTTAGTGAGGTGGGAATGTGGCACATGTAGCGGGTCAGCGGAAGGCACGCACTGCTAGAGTAACACCTGTTTCACACTGCACGCATAAGCGGCACCTAAAGCAAAGATTGCTTTCACACCGCAACTATAGACTAACTAAAATGACTACATACAGCACTGCGCTACACATGTGATATGTAAGCAATATGAATTAAAATGTATATGCCAATGTATTTAATACAAGTGCATTTTGTTTTATGGTATAGATGGATGGATGGATGGATGGATGGATGGATGGATGGATGGATGGATGGATGGATGGTTGGATGGATGGATGGATGGATGGATGGATGGATGGATGGATGGATGGATGGATGGTTGGATGGATGGATGGATGGATGGATGGATGGATGGATGGATGGATCAACTTGGAATGTAATTTCAATTTACTTTAAACTGACTTAACTTATTTTGAGTTAAAGCAATGAAAAAGCATTTGTGTATCGTATATAAAAACCCTGATCTTATTTTAAGGATGTCTAGATATTTTAACTGTAAAACAGCAACATCCAAAATACTGATTAAGATTGTTTTTT
The DNA here is from genome assembly GCF_024679245.1 of Pseudorasbora parva. Classification (NCBI taxonomy): domain Eukaryota; kingdom Metazoa; phylum Chordata; class Actinopteri; order Cypriniformes; family Gobionidae; genus Pseudorasbora; species Pseudorasbora parva. Next base: position 41,281,249 of record NC_090180.1, on the reverse strand, counting down.
CTTTGCAGCGTACGACAACCAAAATACTTCCCAGACTGACAACAAGTGTGTGAGATTAGGAAAGGGGGGGAATATAAGAGGAATAAAGCGGGAATAGAACGAAGGGCATCTGAAAAGCTGCAGGCACATGGATGGCTGTGATTGAGCTAAGAGAAAACAGCAAAAGATAGTGACCGTCCTTGTTTAGCTTGTCAGAGAGAAGGACAGAAGGCTTAATTGCTTTCAGAAGAACAGAAGAACAAAAATGCTGCGTAGACTTCAATTAAGGCCTTTTTAAATCTACCACATTCACACACACACACACACACACACACACACACACACACACACGCGCGCGCGCGTGCACACACGCACACAGAACACAAAAGGTGTTTTTTTTTTTTTTTTTTTTTTTACTACAGCGGCCAAGGTTTCTCAATTGGTACATCCAGAGAAACCACTGAAGGAAATCATGAGGCACAGACACAGAGAAAGAAATGCTGACAGGAAATAAATCTTTTATGGCTCAGAATGTATGCATTTTTGTTGTTGTTTACTTTTTAGTCCTTTTTGGAGCTTGACCACATCAATGCTTTTGAAATTACCCGGAACAATTTGCACCAGGAACGCCCATTTCGTCCTACTCATGTAAACTTAATAAAGCCTGAACCTCGTCGTTCTGTCCATCTGTCATATTTTTTTAATTCCATTGTTGTCTCAGAGAGCAAACAAATTTTACTATTTTTTACATGTAAATAGTGTCTAAAAAAACTACCTGGGCGTTTTTGAATGTTTTTTGAATGAAATGTTTAGCATTGATATATTAAGTTGATTAAACCTTTGGTAAAGCTTTTTCGCATTCAACCAGTTTACACTACAAAAGCAATCCGGTCAAATGCATTTTCAACTATCTCTGGAAGTGGTCAAAAGTGGACAAGCTCAAAACGTTTTAGATGCCGTTTACGCCTGTATTTATAGTGTCATCCGCTTGTGATCTGATCGACCAAAACACATCCTAATATCAGGTGTAAGCAGAGCCTTAAGCACCAAATAAGTATATTTGAATGATTTCTGAATGATTATGTGACACTAATGACTGGACTAATGATGCGGACATTTAACAAAGAAAACTGATATCTTAAAGGGTTACTTCAGCGATTAGCATATGGCTTTGTATCAGTAGAAAACCCTGGATTTAGTTCAAAAATTGATGCTATTTGCGTCATCGAAGGAATGTTTGGCCAAAGGCTAAAGACTACAGCCAGCAGAGGGAGCCATTTCCGCATGTTTTGAACCCGCGCATGGGGGATGGAGATCACACTCACAGCTCAGCTCGCAGCTACAGGCACTCATTTAAATGGAGCTATGGTGAGCAATGTAAGTCTTTTAACTTCTCAAATTAATTTCTATGAAAGTTAAGCTTACAAAGACATGAACTGAAAACGCACCAGAATGAACACGCACCAGACTGAACACGCGCCAGACTGAACACGCATTGTTAATGTATGATGTGAGCGCGGTCGCGATTACCTCATCACAAGATCTCATTCATGACGGTAAATGTAATCTGACTCCTGCAGCGTTTGTGCAGCATGACGACACTCGCACGGTGACTCAATCATTATAATGAACAGACACGTTTAGTATTTAATTGTAGTGTCTGTTCTCCAACTCAGTCACAGTAATAGTAGCGGTGGCTTTGGGAGTGGCCTCACAGGGCAGCGAAGCATTCTGGGAATTGTAGTCTTTCATCCCCATGAGACAAAAATACATTTTCTCAGTCTAGAAAGCACCAAATTCAAAATTAATTTCACATTCTACTACATTAATGACCCAGTTTAAATACAGATTCATCTTCCCAGCGCTGAAGTACCCCTTTAATAATATTTCATAATATTTATTGCAGTCAAATCTAATAAACACAGCATTGTTGGGCATAAGAGACTTTCAAAAACATTAAATCTTACCAACTCCAAACATTTGCTTGGTAGCACATGTCACTTTGAATAAAAGTCTCTTTTGCTAAAAGTTTTTAAGCTAAAAGAATGCCAACACTAATAAGAAAATTTCTAGGTTTGTAGATTTATGGAACAAACACACATCCAAATACACACAGACAGTCCTCTAGCTAAATTTGATTAACAAATTCAAATGCAACTGCCATAAACACCCAGCAGCACTGCTCCTGTTGCATTATGGGGCAACAAAAAGAGGCGGAATCAAAGTGACAACTAAGAGCCTTTCACGTGACACAGCCAGAGCAATTAATTCAAATTCATATGGAGTGAGTGTCCACTTTCCCTTCCAAATCACCCGGGCTCCATGCGATCGATATGTTCACACATGCTAAAGTACGACTGCTGTGACAGCAGAAAGGGAAATCATGCTATGGCGCATACATCATATAATCAAGAGCATCTCTCCAAGTCTCCTGGGAGCATTATACACACACATACACAGACTGGGGTGATAAATTAAATATGGGCTGCTGAAGAAGCAGCCGACCTCTGACCTCCGGGTGAGGGACGGGGCAAGCAGGCATGAAAGGTAATCGCTGAGACAGAGGGGAACAATCGGCCATTCAAGCTCAAGATGCGTGCGTGAGCCTTTTTAGCGGGAGTGGCCGGCTGAGGTCTGTGAGGAATTAGGGATTTTGGGGATTTCTGTAAGAGAAAAAAGGGGGGTGGGGGGGCTAATGGAAAGCAAGACAACTTAGAGAAAGACGAATGCAGGTGTACTGGGGGGACAGCCGTGAGAATTCACCAAATGGTGTGAATGAATCATGAAAGCAGTCAATAGTGCGAAGGACGAGTAGGGTTAAACCTTCACATGTGACCCCAAAGAGAGAATGAAGTGATCAGAAAAGAGCAGAAGAGTAAGAAAAAGCTGAATAAATATATTTAATTATAATATATATATATATATATATATATATATATATATATATATATATATAT
>NC_090180.1:41075813-41275813 GCF_024679245.1 Pseudorasbora parva | reverse complement strand
GCAAACACACACTCACCCCAGACGAAGGGTACGCCGTCCACCCGAGCTCTGCTGTGGCGGTCCGGGTGTCCATTAATGTTTCTGAAAATCAGAAGAAAAGAAAGAATCATGAGGATGTATATATATATATTCAATTAACATTATAATAACAATGTATAATAATAATAATAATAATAATAATAATAATAATAATAATAATAATAATAGTGTTATTATTATACAAATAAATAAATAAATAAATAAATAAATAAATAAATAAATAAATAAGTAAGTAAGTAAGTAAGTAAGTAAGTAAGTAAGTAAGTAAGTAAGTAAGTAAGTAAGTAAGTAAGTAAGTAAGTAAGTAAGTAAGTAAGTAAGTAAGTAAATAAATAAATAAATAAATAAATAAATAAATAAATAAATAAGGATTGAAAACAGCTGCTTTAGAGAGCGATCCCTCTGCAGTGCCATGTTTGCACCCACAATGGCCCTGTGTTTCTGAAGATAGATATGGGATAAGCTGTCTGTGTCCTTTAAGTGGTCAAGCTCTTGTCTGACGTTATCAATGGAGATATCTTTGACCAGCCAGGAGAATAATACACACACACACACACACACACACACACACACACACACACACACACACACACACACACACACACACACACACACACACTGAAAAACACAGATAAGATGGCTGAAAGTGATAGAAAACCTGGAGTGATACCTGACTTTTCCATCAATGACCATCAAAGCAGAAGAGACGGTGCCATTTGTGTCCCTCACATACACTTACTGACACCTAAAGAATATCTAATGACAACTTTTACAGACACTTTCCAACAGCAACAAATATGAAAAAGTGGGTTCCCTTTCAGTCGGTCACGTTTGACGTACGTCGGACTTAGACCGACGAATTGGGACGTATGTCTCCGTTCCCTCCTTCAGGGAATGAGGGTTACGTACGTAACCGAGGCGTTTTATGGTAACTTTGTCCTGTTTATATTACGTTTCTTTGCCTCATGACGATTCCTTTTTGGTCTGTTCCCAGGCATGTTTCTAATGTCTACTTTCTTGCTAGATGACAGACAGACAGACAGACAGACAGACAGACAGACAGACAGACAGACAGACAGACAGAAAGGGGCAGGGGCTCAAACTAACCAACTAAAATGGACTAAAATTTATATAACGCTTTTAACAGACCCCATGGCCATCCAAAGCGCTTTACATTTTGCCTCACATTCACCCATTCATACACCGATGGCGTTGTCAGCCATCTAAGGCGCCATCCAGCTCATCTGGAGCAGTTGGGGTTGGGTGTCTTGCTCATGGAAACTTCGACACTTGGTCAGGTGGAACTGGGGATTGAACCACCAACCTTTCGGTTTGTAGACAACCTACATGAACCACTGAGCCACTGCCGCCCTTTTTTTCCCCACCGTTTTTATTTCATGAAGAAGAATGTTTGGTCTGGCCTCATCCTTATTTTAAGTCAGAGATTTTTTTTCTTGCAATTAAAAAAAACAAAAAACTAATCAGATTTATAATAATTTCAGAGTGTACACAATAAATATAGCATCAAATTATCTTTCAAAGAGGCACACTGTGCTCATCACAGATATGAAACAGAACATCTCAGAGAGTGTATAAAACTCAACAAACTATTTCTTTCAAACTGAAATCCACTGGAACCTCAAAAGACATCTGTTTTATAGAATGGTCTATTTTTAGTCAGTTTGTGATCTTGTTTTATGCCACAAAATGACACAGGAGTGTTCTGAAGAGTAAAATAAACACTGCACATGTCAGTACAATGCTGTTGACTTCAGTTCTGATGCGCTGTAAGGGCTTCCCTGCACTATGGCATCGTTCAAGTACCACACAAATTTCTGGAGTCAAACCACATCAGTGTAAACAGATCAGCATCCAACTCTTAAACCCACCAACGGCCATTCTCCTTGTACCCTTCCCTCTGGGTCCGTCACACACACACGCGTGCACGTGAGAGCACGTATATGACGCACCGTGACTTAATTGCATCCCTGCGTGCTCCTGCTTGGAGCAAAGCCTGTCACACCGGGATGGTTATAAGTAACGAGTGATGTCACAAGGGAGAGAAAAGATGAAGAATATCCACTCTTTCCGCAAAACACAATCTGACGCTACGCACCGGAAGCCAACTGTCATTTCCACTCTTCTCTCACTCTCCACGTCCCTCGTATCTCCATCTCTCTGGAGTTAATCACACACTCTCTCCCTTGACGTTTCTCTATATTTCAAGAGGAAGAAAGAGAAGATGATGAAGCAAGAAAGGTTCGCTCTCTTTCGGATAAATGCGGAGAAGCAGATGACAGGCACTCGAGCGTCCTGCTGATGGATTCATAACATGATGTATAATTCTGTGATAACGTGACACTCTCCTCCCCAGCCGTCAATAACTCACCGCCGCCTGATCAAGAAAACACACACTCGCTCATATGAATCGTAAACCACATTGTCAAGCGCTTGAGTAAAGCATCAATGAGGCTCATAAAGTTTTTATCCAAGCCAGTGGCAGCCGATAATGCCCAGTTAACTTCATCAAAGACAACCACTCAAATTCAGATCAGAGCTGAAATACTTTAGGCATCAGCATTTACCCAATTGTTCCAAAATAGTAGGCAGAACTTTTAAGGCAGCATCTGTTGTTAATAAGACGATCCATAATGCATTGCAAGCTCAGTAATAATGAGTCAATAGAGTAAATCTAATTTATTTGGTACTAAAAATACATACTTGGTTGGTAAACACTACACTGTAAAAAATAATTGCTGGTTTAAATTAAAGCTACACTGTGTAACTTTTTTAGTTTATTCTTAGCTAAAAACACTTAAAAAAAATATATGTGCTCATTAAAGTATATTTAGTTCTTTCAAGTAATAAAGTATTCTCGTAAATTTATAATATGCCATTGAAAATACATACGGGTGAGGGGTTCGAATGCTGGTCGCCATGTTGCTCCTCCATCTTGAAAGTACATTAGCCAAAGAGGGACATACCCATAAATTCAAGCTTCGCCTTTCACGTTTTAATACTCAATGGAACCGTGTCGAATGTGAAGAGGGGGATTGCCTTGTTAATCTTGGACTAAATTGGCCACCGTAGGAGTTGAAAGGAAATCGGAATTGAGAGGAACAGAAACTAATATTCACTGGATGGTCTATACCTTTACACCGCTAGATGGGGGAAAATATCACACAGTGTAGCTTTAAAAATGTAAGTAACCTGGCCTTAAAATGTTGAGTTTATTGAAATAAAAAAAAATAGTTGATACAATGAAGGAAATTAGTTTAATAAATAGAACCTCATAATACTATTGAATCTGAACCACATAAAAATGAATAAATCATGAAAATAGCACAATTTGGCATGTTTCACTGCGTCATCCAAATAAAACACAATATGCTTACAAAATCTTTTATTAATATTTGAATAAAGGTTGTCGATTCTCAAACATTTTCATTGAATTAACTCAAATTTTTAATTTAAATGAACTCAAAATTTTAAGGCAACCAGGTAACTTATTTTTTAAATATTTTTTTACAGTGTATGTAATATGACGGAGAGATGCCAAAAATAAACTTAACTGGGCTGACTCATTAGCAATATTCACAAAACTCATCATACATATAATGGTTTGCACAAAACAAACCCAAAGCACACCATGAGCACAAGGGTTTAGTGATAATTATCATTTTATAAAATAAAATAAATAATACAATTAAATAAATAAACAAAACACAACCTAAAAGATTTACTTAACATAATGTGAATAAAATGTAATTAAAATGTATTAATAATTGGATTAAAATAATATAAAGTATACAAACAATTAATAAAACAAAATACCAATTAACAAGCTAACTTAAGTAAATATTTGAAGAAAGTAACATTTAAAATTATTCTTATTAAAATAAAATGCCAGTTATAAGCTCTTAAATAAGTAAATATATAATCTAAAATAAAATATAATACTTAATACTAAAATATAATAAAATTATTAAAAATCCTTATAGGAGCTTTAACATAGAATAAATAAAGATTGTTATGGGAAAGAGATTATATTAACACATTGAATGATTTAGTAGTTATTGATTGATAAGCCTCTGTTGAGGGTAATAAGCAGATGATCATTCATTCTTTGATCAATTATGACATGATTGGGAGAGCGGAGAGTTAAGAGCCAATCAGAGATGCTCTTTACTGGTGTGGGCGGAGCACAGTGTGATGATTGGAAATATTAATTCCCTAGGCTCAAAGAAAAAAACACATTGTGGGTTGGCTCTGTTATTAACACACACACACACACACACACACACACACACACACACACACACACACACACACACACACACACACACACACACACACACACACACACACACACACACCATAATTTAATTTCTCTAAACAGCACAGCCTGTGCGCTTCCTCCAGCAGCTGTCTCAGAGGACAGACCTCTGTACATTACTTCCCTCAGGAGATAGAACCTCCTCCAGAGAAATCACTCTAGTTCTGTGTGTGAGAGGAGAAGAGGTGGTAGGTTCAGAACTTAATGGTTTCCGAGGTCATATCAGCTTCAAGCTCATTAATATGCAACATGTGGCCTATGATAAATTAGCATAATGGCACAAAGGGATCATGGAATCTTGTTAGGATGCAAAATGCAAACAAAGAGATACAAAATGGAGACCACCAGAGAAACCAGAGAGTAAGAAAGTACGAGCAAAGAGTATATCACTTATTTTATGTATAGTACATCCATTATTATAAAAATCTGCACTTTTTTTTATCTGTGATATCAATTTCTTAATTTTTGTCAGAAGGTATGCAAAATCAAGAACATGTCTTTAATTTGAAATATGAGCTTCTTATGCATCCACTGTGGGAACACAAACCCTGTACACTAGAGAAAAACGTATGGATTTTCATATAAATGTATTTAGAGAGAAGTATTCTTTTTTTTCCATTTTGTTTACCCAAAAATAGGATGGAGTGAGCACGGCTGGGCGCTAAACACACTCATGTTTCATTCATACTGGAGGCCAGAGGGCGCCCTCGAGCAGAAACACCACATATGCCTCAGAGAGAAGTAATATAATGACCTTTTCAGGAAATCCCTAATGAGGAACTTGCCCCAAATAACTTATACTCTTTGCTGTAGCTGAATAAAAAGAAGATCGACACTTTGACTGATAAAGACAATAAATGCATGACTACATTAAGATATGGCTTCGATTTAACATGTTATAAAGTAAAATATCCAGCTTCCAGCGTTCAACTTATGGAGAAAGTATAACGCCTCTCAAAGTTCAAAATGCTTGTGCTACATCCGACATCATTGGCGGGCTAGTTATGGTGCGCTCACACCAGATGCGATTGAAGTGATACGCGCGAGGGATTTACATGTTAAGTCAAAGACGTGAATAGACATTCTGTGGCACGAATGGCGCAAATTGACTAGGGCAGATCAGGAGCTTGCTCTAGTAGTGACAACAATGAGGACAAAATCATATGTGGAGATTTCAGGGTGATCGGGACGCTTTGCCATTGAGATGACTTGCAGAAAAGTGTACTGCAAAAGACGTGCTGAACGGGTGTGACATTTTCATATCTCTGTGCTCTTTGGATGTAAGGAATAGTTCCACTCAGTAAAAAAAAAAAAGAATTTCCAAGGCACTCAGATTGGGTTGAAAAAGTTAAAAAGCCTTTAATTAATCATGGCTTATTTTTTTTTTTAAAAAGTCAATCAATCAATCAATCAATCAATCAATCAATCAATCAATCAACTTTATTTATATAGCGCTTTTACAATCACGATTGTGTCAAAGCAGCTTCACAGTGTCAAACAGGATAATATTGCATCAAAATTAGATTTGGCTGTACAGTCGTTCTGGAGAAAACAGTGATGCTATCAGTTTATTTTAATTTATCATATAGCGACACTGTTGGCAGATCCGTATTATAGTTTATAGAATTAATTAAAACTTAATTCATACATTTTATCTGTATAACTAGTTGAATAACTTTGATCATAATTTTAGTGTCCCCAACTGAGCAAGCCAAGCCAAAGGCGACAGTGGCAAGGAACCAAAACTCCATCAGGGCATGATGGAGAAAAATAAACCTTGGGAGAAACCAGACTCAGTCGGGGTGTCAGTTCTCCTCTGGCCTATTAACACACCGTGTAAGATTATTATTCTGCCAACCTTACAGGTCAGAAATCATATTAGATTGGAATGTTCAAAATTTCTGGGTATCACGCAAGAGACGGGTTTATTTAGGATGGTGCGTCGATTTCACAAGAGTATGAATACTTGAAAGATCGGAGTTAATGTGGCGGAGACGGGTTTTTGAGCATGACGTGCCGGTGAGGCAAATTCAGAGGAGACACTAACGGACACGGTCTCAGCAGACACTCCAAGTGACAAGTACACTACGCGTTTCGCAAGCCTTCATCATGGTGTGAGTAAAATAACACAAGTTCATAATAAAAAGAGAAATTAATTAGTACCAGTCACCTGGTGCTGTGCAAGACAGCCTGAGGAGAGAAAGTTATAAGAATCCACAGTGTCCCGATCATTCTGAATTCACCCTATTGAGACTACAACCTAATTCAACCCGGCAAACAGAGCTATTCGCCGTATTTAAAAACTATCCATGTCAGCCATTTTGCAACGAGACGAGCCGCCTGGCAGAAGCCCCTCCCATGATGCAAATACGTGTCTTTTGTAAAGTGAATGTCACGCGAATGAAGCGAACTGCACGAGCGAATGAAGCGAGTAAACTCAAAGCGTTTAAGCGTCCAACTACGCAATAGCGCAGTTTATTTAATTCATTCGCGTCTGGTGTGAACGCACCATCACAGGTTTTTGCAAGCATATGGATGCACTTTTCTGAGCTTTTTTTTATGCAATTCCGATTGTATTAGTTTGAAAGAAGAATGTCAAATACACCTACGATGGCTTGAGGGTAAGTAAATCATGGGCTAATTTTCATTTTTAGGTGAACTATGCCTTTAATTAAAATCACAGCCTTTACACTTTCATAAATGGCAAATAAGCCAAATCACGATTACAATACGATTTTGATAAATCATGGAGCCCTAGTACAGGTACACGATGCATTCGTAATGTCCAAACTGGTGTGATCTAATCTTAAATTATATTTAGGACCTAATTTATCTCTTCATGAAACTTAAAAAATAACATATGGGTAGTATGGACTACTTATATGAAACGTTTACCAGTTTCTGGTTAAATAAGCATTGCCAACTGTTGCAAAATACTTTCACTTTAAATTGCATTCTATGAAAAAAAAAAAAAATCAGACAGGTTTGTAGATGGCGACTATGTGTGTGTGTGTGTGTGTGTGTGTGTGTGTGTGTGTGTGTGTGTGTGTGTGTGTGTGTGTGTGTGTGTGTGTGTGTGTATGCCCTTGTTTATATAACGTTGTGGGGACCAAATGTCCCCATAAGGATAGTAAAACCTGAGATCACCTATATTGTGTCACCTATATTGTGTATTATTGTATACCACTTTTCAAAAGGCTTATAAATCATACAGGATGGGTAGGTTTAGGGGTAGGGGCAGTGTAGGGGGACAGAATGTACAGTTTGTACGGTATAAAAACCATTACGTCAGTCTATAGAGAGTCCCCACAAAGATAGTGAACCAGACGTGTGTGTGTGTGTGTGTGTGTGTGTGTGTGTGTGTGTGTGTGTGTGTGTGTGTGTGTGTGTGTGTGTGTGTGTGTGTGTGTGTGTGTGTGTGTGTGTACTATCCCTTTAAAAGCTTTACTTTGCAATTTGTCTATTTCAAAAGCCCCCTCTCATTCTTAAGACACCAATTACTGTACTTACATCTCTATTATCCAGAAGTGTACTGTAGACAAACCCACCTCTCCTAGAGCCCCAGCTCAGTGTTTTTATTAAATCTGAGCAGAACTTCACTCCCACAACCTGCAGAGCCGCAGTGCAATAAGAGGAGTCTGTTTTAATCAGAAATGTGGTCCTGAGAGCCTGAATGATGTCACAGGCCTTAAATAAAGCTGTGTAAATAGGCTTATTCATCTGGTCGGGTCAGAGCATGACTTCTGTGACAGCAGAGGTATAACCTTCACCACGACAACAGCCGCATCACTCACCCATTGGCAGGCAGGGTCAATAACCCACAACCCCGAGAGCGCTCGACCCTGTCTCTTTCTGCCTGTCGTATTTACACCGGCCGTTCAGGGATGAGACTTTAATATTTAATGCAGGATAGTGCCAGTACAGAAAGAGAGCATTAAACATTGAGCAGGCCTCCGTTCTCCGATCAATACTGTGGTTCTCACCATGAAATTGCTCACCTGCAAACACACACCTGCAACATACACACAGGCACATCCAGATCGAGCAACCAGCGTGGCATTATATTGACCAAAACCTTGCACGAAGTACACAGAGAGAGTTTCTGATCCACCCATAAACAAGTCTGACCAGTCAACATGGGGAAAAGAATAAATAAATAAAAAATAAAAAAAACCTGAACTGCTGGAAGCTACTTTATATCTCTAGTACACCAAAATATAAGCTACTTAAAATTTAAAGCAGTTCAACTACAGTCAAGCAGGCTCCTCTTTTTTTTATTTTATTTTTTTTAAAAAGAACACTACAGGCTAAAATATATAACAATCCTTTTATTAGGAAAAGATCTATTAAAATATCTGCAATCATATAATTTATAAGTTAAAAGAAATTGCATACCGGAATTAAAACACACACACACACACACACACACACACACACACGACTGGAGTAATCATGCTGAAAATTTAGCTTTGTCCACAGAAATAAATATTAAGTATATTGAAATAGAAAACATTTATTTTAAATTGTAATAATATTTCACAATATTACTGGTTTTCTGTATTTTTGATCAAATGAATGCAGGCTTGATAAGAATAAGCGATTTCTTTTAAAAACAAGCTTAAAGGGGTACTTCAGCGCTGGGAAGATGAATCCGTATTTAAACTGGGTCATCAATGTAGTAGAAATTTGAAATTATTTTTGAATTTGGTGCCTTCTAGACTGAGAAAAGACAGAACATTTATTTTTGTCTCATGGGGATGAAAGACAACAATTCCCAGAATGCTTCGCTGCCCTGTGAGGCCACTCCCAAAGCCACCGCTACTATTACTGTGACTGAGTTGGAGAACAGACACTACAATTGGGACAAACAGACACTACACTACATACATTCACAACGCGAGTTCAGTCTGGCTCGTTTCAGTTCATGCCTTTGCAAGCTTAACTTTCATAGAAATAATTTGAGAAGTTAAAAGACTTACATTGCTCACCATAGCTCCGTATAAACGAGTGCCTGTAGCTGAGCTGAGCTGTGAGTGTGATCTCCAATCCCCCATGCGCGGGTTCAAAACATGCAGAAATGGCTCCCTCTGCTGGCTGTAGTCTTTAGCCTTTGGCCAAACATTCCTCCTATGATGCAAATATCGTCAATTTGCATCATAGGAGGAATTTTTCCAGAAATAAAATGCATAAATCTCTTGTCTCAGGGGAATATAAGGGGGGAAAGCACACTCATTTGAATATACTCCAGGGTTTCTATTGATACAAAGCCATATGCTAATCGCTGAAGTAACCCTTTAAGGCGGCAAAATCAAAAAATAAAATAAAATTGATATTCACAAAAACATATATGTGATCATTTGATGGATGGATGGATGGATGGATGGATGGATGGATGGATGGATGGATGGATGGATGGATGGATGGATGGATGGATGGATGGATGGATGGATTCTCATCATCACGAAAAAAACAACAATGAAAAACAAATCATAAACATGATAAAGCTGCGACTCTGAATATATAATAAAAACTTAACCAACACTGTATTTATTTGGCTCAAAAAAAGTTCTCATGCCGAATCTTGAATAGGGTGTGAGCACTTGAGCGGATACATTTACACAAAGAAAAGAATTGAAAAGAATGTAAGTGAGCCTAAAACTGATGATTATTTAACGTGGCCTAAATATTAATTTTTAAACGTCAAGTGCCACACAGATACCTGAAAGAATTCACTAATATCAACCATCTAAACAAACCAATTCCCTAGTATGAATCAGATCCAATCGGCCCAACGTACACGAGAGTGAGCAGATATTCCCACAGATTCTGACATCCACTTGTAACAGGCATGTTGGTTCAGATCTATATCGTGCTCTGAATTTCAACATCATTATTCTTCCGTTTGTTGATATAGCTACACACTGTATCTGTATTTGGTTCAGTTGCTAGTTAGGGGACAGCCAGATGGGGTGAAACAGGTCTCCCGTCAGCCACGACCAAACCACACACACTTATCAGATACTTCAACACCTGTCCCTCCCACTGATGGGGTGAAAATGAATCCTGAGCCACATCTGAGTGTGTACATGTGTGTGTGACACGGGAGAGGAAATCCTTAACGGAGGCTGTAAGAGTCGCGCGTCGATGAACGGGGGAAATCACTAAGTGTGAAAGAGAAGGAAAGGAGGAGTGCGAGAGAAGGGACACAGCACAACTGATCGATTTAAATGTGAAAGAAATAAGAACAATGGAGCAACAGCTTATTATCAGGATGTGTGTAAAAGAGCACAAGGAAGGGAGAGAGACTAGTCAATGTGAATGAGAAATTGGATCTTTGAGAGGAGCAAATCCATTTAGTTTCCTCTAATTATTTCTAAATGGCACTTGTTAATTGCAGTTTCATAAGAAGTTATTGTTCTATCCGTCAGGGTTTGTGTCAGATAAATATGACTCTAGACTTACTCTCGGCAGACTGTATTTTCTGACGCACATTGGACACACACGGCTTCAAAACGAGCTGCAAGCTGACAAACCGCAATCACTCTTTACACGATTTTCAGGGTTTTGCCAAAAAAAAATTAAAAAAAATAATCAAGAGTTTGTCATTTTCCAATCCGGGGTGTGTTTCCCAAAAGCATTGTTAGTCAATTAACACAAGTTCCATTTTTACCAACATAGTTCAACGATTCATGCACTATTCTAAAATGTTTTTTTTTGTTGTTTTTTTTGTTTTTTTTGGAAACAGCGAGAGTAGTGTGTTCACTGAAAACAGGAAAAGTACACTTTAAATACCCCAATGACAGTTAAAGATGTTAAGAACTGGCTTTTTTATACTGTTGTCTGAGGTCAGCTAATGACGTTTGTGTGTTTTTTACATTCAAAAACATCATAACTAATAAGTAACAGTCTATTTTCTACACTGGTTTTGAGGCTCTCTCCTGAACGCTGGGTTTTGATGGGCGTGGCGCACTGGAGACTTGGAAGTAAACGCCCACGGCAAGGATTGGAGAAGATTTGCATATTTAATGAGCTTCAGCTCCCCTGTCAGTTCACGTGAGGGAGGGACTGTTTTGAAAGCGGCAACCGGAATGATTCTATCGACCACAGGGCTCGTAAACGTCTTTATCAAACAAACACAATGATTTATTTCTCATCCACCCACGATTGATTGGACTATTATTTTTGTATTTCATTGCCCGCCCGATCGGTCTATATAAGCACAAACCGTGTGCACTTGTGTCTGTGCTTATATTGACCGATCAGCCTTCAAAGGTCAAGTCAAGAGAGAGTCAATAGCGCAGATCAAGAAAGGAATATTATTTCACTATTTGAAATTAATCGGCCTGCCGACGGGCTTATGTTTTGGTAGCCCGCCTGGAAAACACATAGCCCTGGGACGTTGGGCTTTGCGAGCCCAGGCCCATACATGTCTGAGTTCAGTGTACTGAAATATATACTATTACATGTTTTAATCTCAATATGTCTGCAAATCCAGCATCAACCTGAGATTTGTTTACAAATGATTCCGCAGTGAAATGAAGCGAACACACGTATGTCTTTCCCACGTGAGCTGGAACTTCATTAAAAATAAATGAAACATCACACATTTCTAATATTAGGATCCGAAGGAAGCTTATGCAGCGACGGTGTTCTTCCACAACCAGGAATATGTATGCTATAGGTCGCCTGTTCAAAACAAAGCTGTAGTTTGATGACACCAAGTTTGAGCTCAGAATCTTGGGACATGTGGTCTTCACATCACAGCCGCTAGAAAAGAATCAGGATAGGACTCATGTTCATGGATGTGATTATTAACGTAACTGTAGTGTATAGAAGAGCAGGACCGAGTGTTGAGGGAGCTGAGCAAGGCCGCTGGAGCCATTGTTATGTAAACACACAATGAGCAGCGGGAATTTTATTATGACGGGACACAGTTGCCGGCGCCATGTATGCTTTTTCGGTCATGAGTTAACAGCTCTGTTTATAATATTAGATACATTTAAGTGTGTTTAAAATGTTATGACATTACTCTGTGTGTTCGCTCAGCGGCTGCTGTGACACTTGTTCACACTGCTAAGAGTAAATAAAAGAACCGAGGGTAACGCAGATATGAGCCAATCAACAGGCGACTCCCTCAGACGTCCTGGCTCCTTGGTTAAAATAACAATTTTCTCACAATTTACAAATAGTTGGAAAATTTTGGCATATTGTAAGAATTCTATGGATCAAAATATATAACACTGGCCTAGTGGTTTTTGGATATTTTATTGCAAAAAATACTACATAGTGCACCTTTAACTGCTAAAGTGCAAAAAGTTACGGACTGCATTAAATAAATAAAAATATGATCATTTAAATGATACAAATGTGTATTCAAGATAAGACTTTATAATGTACAGTGTGAAAAATGAATTGAGACTCATGAGCAGTGTTAAATGATTCATGATTTTAAAGTTTATCTTTAAGTGAGCATTAGAAGATGGCAAAGATATGCTAAATGTAAAAATAGAGGTAAATTATGGACAATAAAATATTCAATATCAATACTGAGTGAGACATATTTTTTCATTTTTATAGGAATTGATTATTTTATCCAGCAAGGATGCATTAAATTGATCAAGTGTCAGTAAAGACTCAAAATGTACTTTTAAATGTATTTTTCAAATAAATGAATCTTTTAAACCTTTTACATATTAAGGAATCAAGGGGGGGGGGGGGATTTTTCACGGTTTTCAGCATTGAGAGTATAAGAGCTGTTTACTGAGCACCAAATCAGATTTCTGAAGGATTGTGTGACTGAAGCCTAGAGTAACGGCTACTAAAAATTCTGCTTTACCATCACAGGAATAAATTATATTTCAAAATGTATTAAATTAGAAAACTTGGTGAATATGGTATCAATATATTGTGCATCCCTAATATGGTCCAGAAGCGAAACGTCCTGAGCTTGATTCGCACGCTGAACACAAACAAGTGCAAGTTGTTCAAATATTCCCAAAGTGCTGTAAATGCACACAATGAATTCCATTAAATTCCATTAAGTTCCTTGAATTCAGTTCACTGAACACGCTTCCCATCTGAATCTTCACATCCCTGGGCTAAAGTCAGATAAACTTGTTTCTGCGAGACAGGCTTCCAGAGTGGGACAAACTTCAACCTTGTCAAACACGGCTCCTAAACACAGAGAGCTGATCGGCTACAGAGAAACACATCCTCCTGAGTATTCCCTACGGCCAATCACAGCTCACGAAACAGGTGCAGAATGCTAAACTACCCTCTCAGCAGGCTGTCCTCCGAGGCACTTCTTCCTCTACCCCTCGTTCTTTACAGTCGTAGATCATTTGCATGTATTAACATAAAGGCAGGAATAGTGCTGAGCAAAATGGCCATCTTTAGTTTTCCCATAATTCCTCCTTCATTTTACACCACTAACGTATGTCCCTTCACCCCACCTCATCTATTACTTCTCTTTCCTCATTATGTCTTACAAGTGTTTCCTTTTCTAACAAGTCTATATAACCGTAGGGTGTTTAGCATTTTTTTGTTCAAAAGAGTGCCCTCAATGTGCCCTTTTAAGGTGCGAACACACTGACAGCGTTTATATGGTTAAAGGTCACCAAAGCATGCCCTACTTAGTCGTCCCTACTCAATTACAGTCTTAGTCTGTGAAATAAAGTCTAATGGATGTAGCTAGTATACAGTGGCAAGAAAAAGTTTGTGAACCCCCTATTTTTTTTGTATAAAAGATGTTTACAAATAGTCCACAAGATAAAAAACGCATTTGAATTTCATAAAATTGACCCTGTACTAAAGAACCCTTCTTGCTTACTACTTAACACTGTGCGCCATTACCTGGATGATCCACAGCTGATTTTTTGTTTTTTTGTGCGTGTGTGTGTTGGTTGTTCTTGAGTCCTTTGTTTGTCCTGAGCAGAAAAATGTCCATGTCCTGAAAAATCTTCAGATTTCCAGCATCTTTTTCATATTTGAACCCTTTCCAGCAGTGAGATTCATCTTTTCACACTGAGGGACTCAAACATAACTATTAAAGGTATAGTTCACCCAAAAATGATAATTCTGCCATAATTTATACACCCTCAAGTTGTTCCAAACCTGTATGAATTTATTTCTTCTGCTGAACACAAAAGACAATATTTCAAAGCTACTGGGCCCCATTGACTTCCATAGTATTATGACCAAAAAGTTATATTTTGTTCTCATCTGACCACATGACTTTCTCTCATGACTCCTCTGGATCATCCAAATGGTCATTGGCAAACTTAAGACTGGCCTGGACATGTGCTGGTTTAAGTAGGGGAACCTTCCTTGCCATGCATGATTTTAAACCATGACGTCTTAGTGTTTTACCAACAGTAACCTTGGAAACGGTGGTCCCAGCTCTTTTCAGGTCACTGACCAGCTCCTCCGTGTAGTTCTGGGATGATTTCTCACCTTTCTTAGGATCATTGAGACCACACGAGGTGAGATCTTGCATGGAGCCCCAGTCTGAGGTCTGATTGACAGTCATGTTTAGCTTCTTCCTTTTCCTAATAATTGCTCCAACAGTGGACCTTTTTTCACCAAGCGGCTTGGCAATTTCCCCATAGCCCTTTCCAGCCTTGTGGAGGTATACAATTTTGTCTCTAGTGTCTTTGGAAAGCTTTTTGGTCTTGGCCATGTTAGTAGTTGGATTCTTACTGATTGTATGGGGTGGACAGGTGTCTTTATTAGAGGTCGACTGATAATGGATTTTACCGATACCAATAGCTAGGTTGGACCAGACTTGTCGATAACCGATTAATCGACCGATAGTTTTTAAAAAGATACTAGATTAAAATAATAGTAATAATAATAATAATAATAATAATAATAATAATAATAATAACAAATAAAAAAACACACACAAAACAGTGATGAACCATGAATATGTTCTAAATTGCATATGTAAATATGAATATATGACAAGTTCTAACTAACTAAAGTAACTAAAACATTAAAATATTACAAATAAATGTTTCTTTAGCTATAACCTAGAAACATGTAAGTGAATGTCAGGTAACAGACTGCAAGTCCCATTTGTTAACAAGGATTTATTAGCTTATTTAGCTATCTTATGTGAATGCTATGCAATATACATTTTACACTATGTAATAATAGTTGAGCAATACAATTATATCTTAATCATTCATGTTAGTTCATAGTGCATAAAAAGGTTAACAAAAGGTTAACAAATAAAACTAACAATGAATAATACTTCTACAGCATGTATTAACCTTACTTAATGTTACAAATGGAATATTGGATATAATGTATTATAAGTGTTATTTCATATAAATCCAAACAGTTTGCTTTTTTAGAACACTTGACGGTTTTCTTATCAAAATAACAAAGTATGTATTGAAATCGTATCCGTTTCTGATGTGTTTATATTTCTGTCGGATGCATGACCATACAGTCTGGTTTCTTACATCACAAGTTGTTACATCGCTTTAACTGCTTGAGGTAAATGTTACTGCTAATGTTAGCGTCCTCTGAGCCTCGACGATAAAGTAAAGTACATGCATACTGCTGTACTTTCGCTGCTAAAGCATCTAGTCACCAAAAAAATTACTTAATAATGGTTTGGCAACATGTACTGAAGTGTTCTGTATTCATACCGTTTCCCTTTCGCTGTTTTAAACGCGCATCAGATGTGCAAGCGTGCTCTGGTCAGCGTGTGCTGTGAAGCGCTCAGCCTCACGTGTCTTCGCGTGTTAATGTAAACAGTGCTAGTTTTTTTATTTGGCCTCTAGAGGCTGCTCTCGCGCTATATAATGCCAGCAGACCCTTCTCAGAGCTCTCGTAGGCTACTGTGTAATGACAGCACCCTTCTCAGCCGCTCCCGCAATGGACGCAAACCGGAAAAACTATCGGTATTGATTTTTGCCGATAACCGATTGTTCCACCAATCAGCTATCGGTGGCCATTAATCTGATGAATCGGTCAACCTCTAGTCTTTATGCAGCTAACAACCTCAAACAGGTGCATCTAATTTAGGAGTGGAGGTGGACATTTTAAAGGCAGACTGACAGGTCTTTGATTGTCAGAATTCTAGCTGATAGACAGGTGCTCAAATACTTTTGACTGACAGAGGGTCAAATTGAACACTTTTTCAATTTCTCATTAATGCAATTATCTAATCAACCAATCACATGGCAGCTGCTTCAATAACTCCAATATTGAAGCAACTGCCATGTGATTGGTTGATTAGATAATTGCATTAAAGAGAAATTGAACAAGTGTTCCCAATAATCCTTAAGGTGAGTGTATATCTGTTATTTAAAATATTTTAACCCTAACCCTATTTGAAATGTCTTTTGCCTCAGAGCCAACAAAACTGTAGCCAGGTAAAGTAAATTAAATGCATTTTTTGGTCCCTGTCTGACATCTTCATCGCCTAAATCCTTTCCGTCCCTTTCTTGCAAACGTCGTTTGTTCTTCTTTGGAACATTCAAATTAGTGCAAGAGCACAATGGACAGTAAATGACATATTCTTGTTCATTAAACAGAATGTGAGAAAAGCATGTAATGAGATTGAACAGATTTCTTCATCAAATTGCTCATAATTCTTATTTAGCTGTATATTAGGCAAACGCGGAGACGGCAGTAACTTCTGGATATGTGGTTTCTCTCTGTGGATATGGCACGCTGTAATGTTGATTACAGCCATTAAAGTAAAGAATATTACAAGTTGAACATTTACTAAAATCACATCTTCAGAAGCTGGAATGGAGCCAGCGTCTCAGAGCCTACCCAAATCACACTCGCATTTACGAGAGCCTCGGAGCGCACATGTGTGCAGTGAGTGATGTTTTCAATCTCGCATTTTCCCCACATCCCAGTTTAATTACATGAAATATGTTCAATCATCATTCTCTGGAGAACCAGCGGAAGCTTGTGGTTATGACTGGACGGCGTGAACGGAACGGGGCGTTCGGTCCCCATGCATTCTTGATAGCACAAAGCCAACCTCAAATCTCCCTGCTTTACTGGAACATTAGGTGCTTGTGGAATGTTCCGTGGCATTCCGGAATCCCCTCGACATGCTAATGAATGTTCAACTGCCATTAGTGCACTGAAGTGATTTGTATTCGATCCACCTGTACAATCAAATCTGACATTATGATGCATGTGTTAGGAAACGGACCAATTGCAGCCCTTGATTTTTTTTCCCATCGCCCACCATGCTAATTTTTGGTCCTTTGAGATCAAAACAACACCTCTCAAATGTTAAATGATGCATTCAAAAATCCAGTTGCATTAAAATATGCATTAAAACTAGTCATGTCAATCAGTTTAAGAATTAAGTTAATTATTTACAAGTCATTCTAATCTAATTGAGTAATCAGCAGGATGAAATACTGCTTCTCATTGCTTTAGTTTTCTATTTTTTTTAAGTTTACATTTAAAATGTAAAATTTATGTAAATATCTGACTAAATATATATAAAAAAAATCTAAATGATCCAATAATTATATTATATTAAATTGTATTATTTATTTAAAGATAAATAATTCCTCATCTAAAACTAAAGAGCTTTATCGTCTAAGACTCTAATAGTCTCTAAACAAAATGTATATAAAAAGTATATATATCACATTTACAGCCCTAATTAAAGCATATTTAATATCAGATGGTGTATCCGATTGCATCTTCCCATTAGTTACCACCCGTTAAATTATGTAGAGCGGAGACGGAGAGAGAGAAACAAAAGGAAAGAATGATCAAGTGAAGTAGAAAGAGAAGGAATAAGATATAGACGCTTTAATTGGCCTCTCATTCAAGCGTGCACGTGGATACATGAGGTCGCTGCCTGCTGCGCTCTCATTGGTTTGTTCCTCGATGGGGAAGCCAAGAGAATCCGACATTTCATTAACAGTTCATCTTTTAATGAGAGCTCAGAGGGACCAATCAACATGCAGTGTTTCAACACAGCATTCCCCAAGGAAACACACATGCTCAGCTCACAGGCCTCAGCAGATGTATGCGCACATACGGTTACATACACTCCGTAATACAACAGGCCATCTCTGAGGCAGAATTTACCCTGAAGGCAAGTGAATTTGAAGTTGTCTGAGTATGAGACACCCAAAGCCACATTAGAACAAGAGGTATTTTGTTCCACCACGCTACAAATCATTAGCATCGGATTCACTCACAAGTTACTAGTGTTTTCTTCAGCTCTCTAGGGTAAAAGGAAGGAACATTCCTCTTATGAGATGAACAGCAGATGTAGGAAGTCTTTTAATCATCAAGAGATTCTTTCATGAAAGACAACTGTTCCAACAAATCACGCTCATTTACTAATTTAATTAGCAAATTATTTTGTTCAGACAGTAAATGAACTATTTCAAAACATGATTTTTATACATACACTATATGGAAAACAATTATCGGGACACACCTCTTAATTATTTAATTCAGGTGTTTCAATCAGACCCATTGCCACAAGAACCCAGCTGTGAAGACTGCATTTACAAACATTTGTGAAAAAATAGGTCGTTCTGAAGAGCTCAGTGACTACAAGTGTGGTACTGTGATAGGATGCCACCTGTTCCTCCACTGACCGCAACTACCATTATGACGCTTCAAAAAGATCACGAAGAGATTGTAAAACGAATCCATATGAATTGAGTGGTATATTCAACATTTTCTGAAGAGACGCGATCGCTTTTTTAATGATGAAAATATTGAATTTAGGCTTTTATTCACATATGAACATTCATAAACTCACACATCAGTTGTGGTAAACGGAAGCTCAAGCATGTTTGAACCAGTCACATCAAGAACCAGTGAGACTCATTCTTATGTTACACAGCACGATTGAGCTTCCTCAAGAACCAATGAGGTTCATTCTTATGTTACACAGCACGATTGAGCTTCCTCAAGAACCAATGAGGTTCATTCTTATGTTACACAGCACGATTGAGCTTCCTCAAGAACCAATGAGGTTCATTCTTATGTTACACAGCACGATTGAGCTTCCTCAAGAACCAATGAGGTTCATTCTTATGTTACACAGCACGATTGAGCTTCCTCAAGAACCAATGAGGTTCATTCTTATGTTACACAGCACGATTGAGCTTCCTCAAGAACCAATGAGGTTCATTCTTATGTTACACAGCACGATTGAGCTTCCTCAAGAACCAATGAGGTTCATTCCTACACAGCACGATTGAGCTTCCTCAAGAAACAATGAGGTTCATTCTTATGTTACACAGCACTTTAAAGCTTCCTCAAGAACCAATGAGGTTCATTCTTATGTTACACAGCACGATTGAGCTTCCTCAAGAACCAATGAGGTTCATTCTTATGTTACACAGCACGATTGAGCTTCCTCAAGAAACAATGAGGTTCATTCTTATGTTACACAGCACTTTAAAGCTTCCTCAAGAACCAATGAGGTTCATTCTCATGTTACACAGCACATTAAAGCTTCCTCAAGAACCAATGAGGTTCATTCTCATGTTAAACAGCACATTAAAGCTTCCTCAAGAACCAATGAGGTTCATTCTCATGTTAAACAGCACATTAAAGCTTCCTCAAGAACCAATGAGGTTAATTCTCAAGTGTTACACAGCACATTAAAGCTTCCTCAAGAACCAGTGAGGTTCATTATTGTGTTCCACAGCACGTTGAAGCTTCCTCAAGAAACAATGAGGTTCGTTACGCAGCATGTTTGAGCTTTTGCAAGAAAGTCGAAGTGGTAGTTGTGTAGCTGTCAGAGACAGAAAGCTCCCAGACTTAATTACAAAAGATCTTCATTTCTGTTCTGACGATGAACAAGCGCCTTGTGGGTTTGAAACGACATGAGGATGAGTAATTAATGACACATTTTTTTGGGGTGTATGATCTATTACATTTTGCATTTTGGACAATGCTATGTTTAAACTTTGTGGGAACAGTTTGAGGAAGGGCTTTTGTATCCCAGCATGACTATGCCACAGTGCATAAAGCAAGGTCCATAAAGATTGATGAACTGGAAAAGTGATTGCATGCAAAAAAAAAAAAAAAAAAAAAAAAAAAAACAACAAAAAAAAACACAATGATCTAAATTATGTAAAACTTCAAAAAAAAAATTATTTTAATTTAATCCCCATGTAGCTTCCCAATATTGCTCTGCAGTAAGGGGTAAAGGAAACATGTCTTCTGTTCAGGTTAATGAGCTTTGACTCTTGGTTTGTTATATACTAACTTTTGTTTTAGCTCTGTCACTGGCGGCAACCTTAACAAAATCAATCAGGAAAAAAATGGGGCAAAAAACATAACTCCACGTCATTCAGAGGATAAACCGGCTGTGAACACACCATCAACAAACTGGAGTTTGCAGTTACTAGCCTACAGGCTATATTTAAACTCTCATTCACTCATGACGGCAACATACGCATGTAATACAGGTAATAAATCCTGCTGCGTCACACCTGCCCATCCATGGAGGCTATTTACTACAGCGCAGGCAGAGAGCATAATTGGCAACTCATGCCTATATGCACAGGAGCTTGGAGAAACAGCAGTTATAGAATGATTACAGGCATGAAGGAACCCTAATGCCTATGGAGCACTGAAATGCATGCTGGGAGCTGTTGCTCATGGGTTATAGCCAGGCAAAGGCATCTAAGAGGGGTTATTTAACATATCCAGACATGGCTTTTATAGAAGACCATTAATAAAATACTACAAATGTAAAAGACACGTGGAATGGCACAACACATTTAACTTCCTTAAAATAACATAATTTAGGGTGAAAAGGTATTCAATAATGGGTAATAATGTATGGTGCCAAACTGACAAAATGAGCTCAATTGGATTGAATGAGTCATAATATTTGTATTGGATCTGAGATACTACTACTGAATATTTTAAACCAATTTATGATGTGCAGAAGGAAAGAAAGATATTATATTTTAATGAGAACATTTTTTTTACATGAGAAAAACCTTCACTAATAGACCAGACAATCCAATGCACATAAGGTGAACTTTGAGTTCATTCTGTTCTGTCAATTACAGCAGCATTAAATTACAAAAATCATAACGGCATATGTAGATGCCTGTATTTAATCGCAGGTTAAGGAGACAGTGTCACTGTACACCACATGTCAATAAAAAAATAATTGTGATATCCTCAGTATCTCTGCTTTAGACTGATACATCTCGCTCACAAACATAGCAATACCATGGAGCTGAATGATTGCCATATTTTTACACCCATATATTTATATTGTACTGTGATGTACCATGAATCCGTTTTATTTTGGTTTGACTTTCCTGTCAGATGGACATAATAAAGTGGCATGAAGAAGAATTAGAAGTACAAGAAGAAAAAAATAAAAACCTGAAAATCACAGAAGAGAGGAGGGACCCTTCTTATCTTCCACAGCACAAACGGCTCAACTGACAACACAAACACAACCTCACCAACTCCATGCCATGACCGCAGATATTATCCGAGACAGGAAGAGAGAAAGAGATGGTTGATGCCGATGGCAGATAGAGAAAGTGAAGATCAGTCAACAGCCCAACCGTCTCCCCCATGCTGGCCGTTTTCCTCAAGAATAACTGGAAAGGTTTGATGACTCCAGAGGTGAAGAAACAGCTTTTGGAAAAGACACCCACTCCGATGGCAGATAAGACTAAGCCGGTATGTATCTGCACATTCCAATGAGCTTAAAAACCATAGAAAATAGAAAAACTATGTTCAATTCTAGGTGAAAAAAGATCAAGATGCCTTGATCACAGCAGGGATTGTAATGTTGTGTGTGTGTGTGTGTGTGTTGGGGGGGGGGGGGCATGTTTTTGTGACATATGAGGACACAAATGCGTATAATGACATAGTATTACAAGGAGAGGGTGACTTATGAGGACATTGGCCATGTCCCCACTTGTCAAAATGCTTATAAATCATGCAGGATGAGTTTTTTTAGAAAGTAAAAATGCAGAATGTTTCCTGTGATGGGTAGGTTTAGGAGTAAGGGTAGTGTAGGGGGATAGAAAATACGGTTTGTACAGTATAAAAACCATTACACCTATGGAATGTCCTCATATGTCACAAAAACAAATGTGTGTGTGTGTGTGTGTGTGTGTGTGTGTGTGTGTGTGTGTGTGTGTGTGTGTGTGTGTGTGCGCTGACAGTGAATATCAGCTGTGAGGAAAGACTTGCTATAAAACAGTGAATATTTAACACTATTGCGTGAGTGTGTTCGCACATCCCCAGATTGGTTTCTTGCCCGTTGTTAAAGGAAACCATAATGGGATGTTGTGTGTTTAAATGGATTCCCTCACTGCTCCAGTCAAGGCTGCTTTATCTCTGAGTTTCACTAAAAAAGTCAGTCTCATGGCAGCAAGATCTCTGGCATTGAAGTGTCTTCAGGCAACAGATACCAGAATATTAGCCCTATTTTTCAATTAAAGGAATTAAAGGGTTAGTTCACCCAAACATTTAAATTCTATCATTAATTACTCACCCTTGTGTCGTTCCAAGTCCATAAGACTTTCGTTCATCTTCAGGATACAAATGAAGATATTTTTAATGAAATTTACAGCACTCAAATTTAGTAAACGCATGTTTGACGCTCAAGAACCAATGAGATTCATTCTAACGTGTTACACAGCACGTTTGAGCTTCTGCAAGAACCAATGAGGTTTGTTCTCACACATCAAGCAAGCTGGAGGTTTATCTGTGTCCAATGATCAAAGTTTATATCTGAATGAAGACTGAATTACATCTTTTTCAATTTCTGAATGAAGGTTTGGAAGCATCAAAGTTTTGGATGAATAGACTTTCAGTGAAGGGACAGAAATCTCTCAGATTTCATAAAAAATAAATAAAAATACAAATACAAATAAAGATTTTTTCAGGTTTGGAACGACATGAGAGTGAGCCTTGAGCCTTTTTTTTTAGGTGAGCGTCATTTTCAGACCATAATAAAAACATCAATTAGCACTTATGATTTCACTTTTTTCCCGCCTCCTAAATGCATAATTGTACTATAATATGTATTGTGCCATCTGGCAGGAAAATAAAATCAAAGTTAATCCAATCAAATAAATGTTTGGGTTGGCATGAAAATTAAAGATTGTGGTGCTGTTTATCCAATTTATTGCCACCCAAATATTAAATGTCAGACTAGTACCTACCTGTAAATGTTAAAATTACAATGAAAATATCACTCATACTGTAGTCAACTCTCCGTGCGCACTACAGGCATTCCTGGCACATGTGGTTTCAGTGAACCAGCAGCAATGTAAAATAGATTAGGTGATGGAAATCATACCAACAATAGTAGTAAAGAAATATCAAACCTTTATATATATATATATATATATATATATATATATATATATATATATATATATATATATATATATATATATATATATATATATATATATAGATTAAACCTTTTAAAGATTAAAAAAAAAAAGATTGGGTTATATATATATATATATATATATATATATATATATATATATATATATATATATATATATATATATATATATATATATATATATATATATATATATATATATATATATATATATATATATATATATATATATATATATATATA
Source organism: Pseudorasbora parva (assembly GCF_024679245.1). NCBI lineage: Eukaryota > Metazoa > Chordata > Actinopteri > Cypriniformes > Gobionidae > Pseudorasbora > Pseudorasbora parva. The sequence continues at coordinate 41,251,826 of NC_090180.1, read as the reverse complement.
TATATATAACCCAATCTTTTTTTTTTTTTTATCTTTAAAAGGTTTAATCTTTCAAACCTTCAAAGATTAGATATTTTCACCAAAGACCTGTCTTTTACACTATGGATACTTGTTTCTGCCACCGAATAAAAATATATATATATTTCGACTTTTTATCTCACAGTTGTGAGTTTATATGTAAAAAAGTCAGAACTTTGAGATATAAACTCGCAATTGTGTTATGAACTCAGAATTTTACAAGTTTACGTTTTTCTCTAAATTGTGAGTTTTGTGTCACGCATATAAGTTATTATACAGTCAGAATTGTTAGGTATAAATCTTTTTCCCCCAGAATTAGACTCGCAATTGTAAGTTTATATCTCAGATCTCTATAACGTCATTTTAAAAATGTTTGTTTTTGTGAAATGTGGGGACATTCCATAGGCGTAATGGTTTTTATACTGTACTATACTGTACAAACAAAAAAAGATTCTCTATCCCTTTACACTGCCCCTGTCCCTAAACCTACCCATCACTGGAAACATTCTGCATTTTTACTTTCTCAAAAAAAAAAAAAAAAAAAAAAAAAAGAACTCTTCCTTTATGATTTATAAGCATTTTGAAAAGTGGGGACATGGCCAATGTCCTAATATTTCACCCTCTCCTTGTAATACCTATGTCATTATACACATTTGAGTCCTATCATATTTTACAAAACACACACACACACACACACACACACACTCCAGAGTGATTCCAAAAAAGTGCTTGGGGCAAGAGTATCTGTTTTGCAGAGTAATGGAAGACGGGTGCAGAAAAGGCTGCAGAAATGTTCGCCTGTATGGAAACTATCATTATGACTATAAGCGCAGCTGGTGACTCAGAAATGACATACTTTACTTTAAAAGTGCCAGTTTTACTGATCGATCCATTATTAAGTGTCACTATTTTCAGTCTTTAAGTCCACAGCACCTCTGACTTCATATGTCCACGTCTCTACTAGAGCGCGTTGAGCTTTATGCCCCCCTGTAGCACATTTTACAGCTGAATAAAACATGAGCCATTACGCTTTAAAGACTTCCATTATGATTTGTCTAGTTTTAATAAGGAACGAAACAGTACTTTGAAAGAGCTCTGTCAGAAAGAAAGGAAACAAACCGAACCTGTGCTTTAATTAGGCTAAAATGAAGCAAAACTCCATTCAGAAGACAGCAGAAATGAACAATGATTCGGAAGAAGAATGTATTCAGTGTGGAGTTAACCATCTTTTTTTCCTTCTGCTAATAAACATGTGGAGCTCATATGTTCTGGCCCATTACAAAGAATCGCACGGCCCATTGTGTTCTGAGGATGGGGCTCTTCGTGCAGCAGGACCGAATGAGCCGTATGAGCTGCTTGACTCTAGAACACTGCCAGAAGTACCGGTTCCCAGACAGAAAGAGACGTATTTGCTCTTGTCTAAGGATAACAGATGCTTACACGCTTCTGCTATAAAACTGTGGTTCCATAAAAACTAACAAAGTTCAAAAACAAATCAAATGATATTACAGTAACTCATATAAGAACATGTCCTCTTTAATTCCCAAACAACAAAAAAGTTAGACTGGGTAAACCCAGCCTGATCTGCCGGCCATTTGCTTTCGCCCGGCAACTCAGTCTGGAAACCCCTACATTCATTTCTACAGCTTCTGTTACACTTTTGTGGGAACCAATCACAGACTGGCTTATCCACCTAGCACGCTATTGGCAGGTTTAACACGATGACCGATAAAGAAACGATGGGTCGCTACCTGTTGATCACGCCTTTTGTGCTCTGATTGGTTAAAGGACTATCCAATTGTGTACAGAGTTATTTAAATAATGCTCGTTTATCACGCCTCTTGTGCAGTAGAAAATACAGAGCAGACTCCCCAGACCAATGTTCAATCTTAAATTGAGCTTGGTCTGGTGATAGCCAGATAACAAAAAAGTGGCAAAAACTATTAAACCTCATTGCTAACAATGTTACATGTTGCAAATAAATCGTAATAAACCAAAATCGAGGTTTGGCTTAGAACCTTAGAACATTTCTATTCACAGCTTGTCAGTGGAGCACAGCTCTGTGATCAGTAGTAAATGCTGCTCCATCTGAAAGCACTACGAGATTGAGCCGCTTATAACATGCATTTGAAAAGGCAGCACACATCAAACATCTTTTTAAGCATAAGAAGCATTTATGAAACTCTTGCCCAACAAAAGACAACATGTAATAACATGTTTTACTACAAAGTCACTTCATAAGGACAATTGAGCATCCTTCTGAGAGATGATGTGGCTTCTTAAACAGAATAAGGCACACAACATATTATTTAATAGTATTCTACAGTGATAAAGGCTAATGCCAATTAGCATTAAAGTATATATAATAGATTTCATTTATAATGCACTTTTCATTCCGAAGAATCTTAAAGTGCAGCAATGGAAAAAGAAAAAAATAACAAATGAATAAAAAGTAAAAATAAATATTAATAAAAACAATCAACACATAAAAGCCTTTCTGAACAGTAAAGTCTTCAGTTCAGCTTTAAACTGGTCCAGGCTCTGTACTGCTCTCAGCTCACTGGGAAGGTGGTTCCAAAGCCGCAGTGTAGCCGAGGAGAACGCTCGGTCCCCCATGGTATGAAGCCTGGTGATGGGGACTTGAAGAAGCAGGTGGCCTGAAGGTCTGAGGGTGCAGGTGGAGGATTTAAGACTAATGAGTGCCTGTAGATATGGAGGAGCACGTCCGGTGATGCATTTATGTGTGAGCAGGAGGATTTTGTAGTCGATCTGGGATGAAACAGGAAGCCAGTGCAATGAGTATAGGATGGGAGTTATGTGATCATATTTATGGACTCTCATTAGGACTCTGGCAGCACTGTTCTGTTTGTATTGAAGCATCTGGATATTTCTGCCAGAAATCCCACTGAAGAGTCAGTTGAAGCCGTCCAGCCTGGTAGAGACAAAGGCATGGACAAGTTTCTCTGCATCTGGAAAGTTTAAAAGGGGACGGAGTTTGGAGATGTTCCAAAGGTGGTGAAAGGAGGCTTTACAGATGTGTTTAAAATGGTCATTGAAGGTCAGCTCGGGGTAAAACTGAACCCCTAGGTTTGTGACTGAGGAGGAGAAAGTGATGACCTGGCCGTCAAAGATGAGCTGGGATAATGGATATGAGTGGATCTGATGAGGGGTGCCAACCAGTAGTGCCTCAGTTTTACTGGAGTTCAGCTGGAGGAAGTTACTTCCCATCAATGCATTAATCTCCTCAAGACATGTGGACATGTGAGTCGTGACAGAGCTGTGGAGGGGCTCGAGGCAGTTTTAACATAAAGTTGTGTGTCATCAGCATTACAATGAAAAGATAGTCCATGTCTGCTGATGAAAGGACCGAGGGGAAGCATGTAGAGAATGAATAAGATTGGGCCGAGAACTGACCCCTGCGGAACACCACATGTAACAGGGGGAAGCCTGGACTCACATTATCCCAAAATAACACGCTCAGTCCTGTCAGAAAGGACTGAAACCGCTGCAGTGCTGCTCCAGATAGTCCAACTGTATTGTGGAGGCGGTCCAGGAGGATGGTATGGTCCACGGTGTCGAATGCTGCTGTTGGGTCGAGGAGAATGAGCAGTGATGGTGATCCTGAATCAGCTGTCATAAGAAGGGCATTTTTCACCCTAAGTAGAGCTGTTTCGGTGCTTTGGGCATATATTGATGTAGTCATGTGTTTATTAGTCATGTTTTATCAATTAAAGCGTTTCAATCTCCTGATTATTTAGTTACAGCAATAGTATGGTCCCCATAGGGATTTCCTGGAATACTTATATTTGGAGTTTCTCTCTGGCTTTCAAAGGAAGCAGCATAAACTACTGATCACAGAGCAGTGCTTCACAGACAAGCTGTGCATTAGAAAAATAATGTACAGTACATTTACATTACATTTACATTTACATTTATATTTACAGTAAAAATTAATGAATAATTGTACAGACTAGGGCTGCACGTTTTCAAGTTTTTAATTAACCGTTAACCGAGGCCCTTAGCGGTTAATACTCGGTTAACCATAGTGTGCGTCAGGGTTATTTTTAGTTTATTAATTTGACGACCGCCATCTCCGTATAGTGAACGCGCCTATATAGAGAAATGCACATCATGGATTACCTAATCAGAGAGTAGCCTATTTCTTTTCGTTTTAAACTGTTAAAAGACATTTCAAGCTTTCTTAAAATATATTTCATGTCTGTGAGGCGTACGCTGAGTTTCGTTAAATTAGGATAAGATGCGCTCCAGTTCACGAGCAACGCAAGTGGCCGCGAGGGCGCCTGCATGATTAGGGCATGTAGTAAAATATGCAGCCGAGAACGATTCACACAGCGTTTGACTCGCGCGGCTGAGCCTCTCCCGGCAGAGAGTTCAAGCTCTGGCCATCTGTGGACTCGTTCCTTCAGCTCTGGCCATCTTGCTTTCAGTTCGCGATAAGCTTTTTTTGTTTTCTTCATTACAGTTAAAGTAACGTCTGTTTTTCTCTAGTCATTCACAAGTTTCTCACTTCAAACTTTCTTTCTTCTGACCCGTTATGCCCAGCGCGCGCGGCTCCTGCTCTGCTTCTGCCCTAATGCGACTTTTAGTCCAGTGCGACTTATGTTATTTTCCTCTTCATGACGCATTTTTTGACTGATGCGACTCATACTCTGGAGCGACTTATAGCCTGAAAAATGCGGTAAGCACTGCATTGCAATACTTGCATTTTGCCCCGTCACTCTCAATTTTAAAGTGCTCCCACGCTTTCTTTCCCCGCTTCATTGCCCGCTTAGAAAGCTGGTCATGACTTCTTCTTGTGGATATTAAAAATGTCTGGGAGCACTCTGGCGGTCTCTAGGAGTGCAAAAATATATTACAACTAAATTCAAAGCACGTCATTGACGCCACTTAACCGAGCAAAATGTTTCACTCGGTTACGCAATTTTTAACGGTTAATCGGTTAACCATGGACACCCCTAGTACAGACCTAATATATACATACATTTGCAAAACCACATCGGAATGAATTTACAGAATATGAATGAATGTAGTATGTATGTTGAGTTGAATGAATAAATTAATGAACGAACAAACAAAAATAATAATTAATTTAACTAATGTTGATGCTCAACGTCTTTTCCTGTCCCCCCTCTAATTCCCTAAAAAATAAAAAAAGTGGTAAAATTGTATCAAATGTATGTATGTATGAATGATTGTATAAATCCAAAACTTTTTTGGAATGAACACTTATGGTAATGTTTCTGATAATGATTTGCATTCCCTGCCCTCTCTCTAATTCGTGAATAATAAAAGTGGTAAAAACTATTGAACCACATTGGTAAATTTATTAATGAAAGAGGTGCAAAGAAATGAAATGCAGTGCAAGGTTTAACATGCAAGTAGTCTTTCTTGCAGTCTACCTGTCACACAAATGCTGTAAAGCATCCTCATACTATTCCCAAAACCGTGTTAGCAATTTAACATCTAAACCATTCATATGAGCCTCGGGCCTTAAGTAAAGTCTGTTATTCCTTAGCCATCCATGGTACACAACCTTTACTTTAGACAGCGATTTTCTAGAAACACCTCTGAAATGAGCCGGTCTAAATTCACATCTCTTGTCTGCTGCTAAATAAGGCTGTTCTTCGCAGGGGCACACAGTAATTTCCCCCGAAGCTATCCAGAAGTCATCTGCCTCAGTCAGGCCAGTGTTCGTAATCTCAGTGGTGAGAGATGGCTGAATGGATCTCACATTTCCCTTGACTACACTTCTCACTTTCTCTCGCCATGTAGCATCTCTTTCGGCCTTTTCTCTCTCTCTGTGCATCCATGTCCAATGCTCTGAAAAAGTGCAGTACATCAAGATTCGAGTGGGTGAAGGTGCCTTGCTGTAATATATCAGTCTTTCGTTTCATTCTGTCTGGCTCATTGGTCACCAAACAGCACATACATGCACATTTAACTCGCTCCGTCAGCGTGGGGACAGATAAACACAACGGCAATGTTCAGGAAGCCTTCGCTTTTAATCAAACCGCAACGTAAAATGTGTTCAGGGTCATCAGGCGCCAACAGCAGGCTGTCTGATAGTTGTAAGGATGGGAAAAACGTAATCGTTTCTGTGTGCGCGTGACATCCAAAAACATTTAAGCAGTTACGAGGATGCCTTGAAAAATATGGATATTCTGTTTGAAGGCCAATCTCCTGATAATCTTGAGTACCTACAGAGTAGTATTGCATCCTTCATATCTCAAAAAGCATTTTGTTTTATTAAATTTAGAAAAGACAGATAAGCTGTACCGACTATTTCCGGAAAAAGCTAAGCTCCGGGAGGCATGCCGTGTGGAGGTAAATAGTCACATGTGCACGCACACACACATATACACACATACACACACACACACACACACACACACACACACACACACACACACACACACACACACACACACACACACACACACACACACACACACAAGTCATTGCATCATAGACTCTCTATTCGTTCTGGTTAAGTCATACAATAAAATGTACACACTAGGGGTGACCCCGAATAGTCGAAGATTCGATGCACGATATGCGGAGCTGGATTCGACCACCAATCTCACAGTCGAATCTTCGCGGGTGTTATGGTGCTCAATATTTTAAAGATGTGGTGCGGCACCACCTTTAAAATTCAAATACATTGTTTTCAATGAGTGTGGCAGTCCACGGCATCTCAGGAAGTTGTTTAAAATCCTGCCACAAAGCCCCATTTAATTTCCCTCAATTCATCAATGTACATACTGATATCCCCCTGTGCTACAAGATACACCCATCCTGCAGCTCTTCTTTCAGAACTCAATTCAAAATTGAGCTTGTGCGTCCGGTGTGAGATACCTTAGGCACAGCGCTGAGCTTCGCGTCCGGTCTGAGACCCCCTTTAGGCATAATCGGCTTTTAAGAACGTGGATTTAAACCATAGATGTAAACGCACTCAAAGTGTTCTTTTCCTCTCTAGGCAGGTATTTTTTTGGGGGGTTATTTATCAAAATGTTCTTTTATATATTTGTGTGATATTCTGTATTTCGATCACGGCTTTAAAATGTTATGAGAAAACGTTTTATGAATGTTTATCCAGCACATTAACTTTTATTTAAACCTAAATAAGAAAGCCATTGTCAGTTCGTCTGTCAGTCGGTAGGCAGTTTTGGACGCTTTATTAAAAGTTGTGTGCAGTGTGTAAAGGAAAATAAAAATAACTTTACCCTCCTGCTGGCTAGTGTCGTGCCCCTCCCAACCCATTCACACACACACCAAGAAGATTCAACTATCAGTCGACCATAGAGAGATTCTAGAGTTCTGATTCGCATGTGTCTAAATCCTTAGTGGGGGGCACCTCTAGTACACACACGTGTCCCTGCTCTTGATACAGAATAACTGATGAACACCTGTGGTTTTAATGAGAAAAAAAACTATACAATGGTGGATTTGAACCATAGATTGTAAAAGGACGTCACCCATAGGATTCTGAAGAGCAGTTATGAAGCATAAAATAGAGTCACGTTGCCATCTTGCCAGCACGCCATTGCACGTCACTCCCCGGACAATTAAAAATGCAAAGAGGTGGGATGTGGGCGGAGCTAAGGTGATGTGACGGCTAATAGACAGCAGACAAACGACAATCCACCTGTCACTCAAAGTGGCCATGCACTTAATTATGCATAACTTTAAGACTTTATATTATGTAAATTAATGAGTTGAATGAAAAAATGGTTAATAGTTAGGGCAAAATTAGCCGTATAGATCAAAATCACAATTTGGACCAGGCTGTAAACAGGTTTTTTTCTGCTGTAAAGTTGGGCATTTTAACATGGGGCTCTATGAAATTCTGCTCCCTTTTGCAGCCAGTCGATGAATTGCAGTTTAAGTCACTTCCGTATTGGCTTCAAGAGAAACTGGGGTTGATTTGAACCCAGAATCAAATCTCAGACTTGCTCACTGGACAAACGCTCTTGCACTGGACTGCGAATATATGTGAAGAATTTTGTATGCGACAATATTGTATTGTGCTATAGTTAGGAGAATTAGCGTTAAGGATGAAACTATCACGTTAAACATGACTTATCATGTTCTTCTCAAGTTAAGCAACTTCATCACGTTATGGATCATTTTTAATTTAATATACATCCTGTGCCAAGACCAGGGTTTGTTTTTTCCTATTGTCTATTGAGTCTATAAGTCTATTGAGAGCTGCTTGACGACACTAACTGCCACTAGTGTGCGTCTAGATTTCTGCTACTTATCACCTGCAACGATCTGCAAATCCAACGGACCTTGCTTATAAAACATTTGTGACCCCAAATGCCAGCAACCCACAGGAAAAAACAAAATGCATCCACTGTTTCCTTAACATGTGGCTTATTTGGGAAGCTGAACAAGGTTATCTCTCCCTCACAACCAAAAACACACTTCTTTGGTGACATTGTTAAAAAATTCTTCTCAATTTGTATTACGAATGATGGGCGTGCTCTCGCTCCTGCTCTGGTTGGTGTGTGTGCGCTAGGGCTGCACGATTAATCGAAATCGAACCGCAGTCGCGATTTGGCTAATGTGCGATTATGAAAGCTTAAAGGCTGCGATTTTAATGAAATAAATAAATGCCCAGTGTGTTAGCGAAGAGCGGCTCTGTGATCAGGAATATGATAGTAACACCACTATACTTTCCAAAAGGTGAAAAAAGAAAACAGTGCAGTTCAATCTGCCTCAAATGCAATTCTTACTGTCTCAAATCTGTTTGCCCCTTCGTAGCCCAAAAAAAACACAACACCAAGTTCTGCTAACTCTCTCCTCCCACTCAAACTGCCCTCGACTGGCTGTTTATGACAGGTGTGCTGTAAACATGGTAAGGAGGGCATCAAACTGACCCACAGATTCAGGACAACGGATGCTCACCCACATGGCTATGGCTAACATGCTAACACCAGCTCCCACGCTTCCTCCGAGGCATCAACACAAAACTAGAACTTCTCTCCTGCTAGAAAAGTGTACCTGACTATTCAAGAACAGAAAAACAAGGTTAACAAAATCACAAATATGAAAAATGATGCTGCCACGGATGGATGGATGGATGGATGGATGGATGGATGGATGGATGGATGGATGGATGGACGGACTGAAAGATAGGCAGAACGATCAATAGATAGACAAAATAATAGATGATAGTCTGGTATATAGGTAGGTTATCATTGTACATTTTGAAGCAAAGATAAAGGAAAGATTCATCATTTTGTCAATTTCTGGAGTTGAGATTCTGAGAATATTGGTTGAAACATCAGTTTTCGATGAACCATATTCAGAGGGATAATCAATGTAAGTCTAAGGTCATCCTCTCAGCGGAGTGACCGCTCTACCCCCCGAAGCATGAGTTTTAGCGGTGTGACAGTGCGGAACTGCGTGCAGGTATTTTGACAGTTTGCACTGCTGAAGCAGTGAAAGTTTATCAGGTGTGAGATCTCCCAGAGACGCCTCTCCTCTTACGATAATTGACTCTGACAAGCCTGTGCCAGCTTGCGCTAAACGAGAGTAAAATCCATAATTTTCCTTCCCATTCTGTAGCTGTTAACATTTCTTGCGATTGCCATCCCACTGCTGAAAATTGTAAAGGGAAAATGTGGCCCCTGCAGTTAATTCCTAGCAAATTCATAACTAAACTCTTGGGGCCGCAATCCCACTTCCTACAACATGGTTGAGTTAACAGCAAATATGCTAATCTTCAAACCATAATCCCTCCCGACCCCCCAAAGCTCTACAATTATGAGAAAATTTAACCCAAAATTTGACTGCTGTCACCCATGTCAATTTCATGTCAATTTAAAGGTTCAAAAGGGGTATGGGGACAAACAAGCACAACAAAAAGTTGTTTGCTATCTTTAAACTAAATCAAATTTGATTCAATGCAATTTGACAAATTGGTTAATAAATGAATAAATCAAATAATACTTTTAAATTTCACAGTATCATGTGAATAATATAGAGGCATATATTTGTATTTAATGAAACTGACTTGAAAACAATAAACAATGATTTCAGTTTCAATGATTACACTCAATGTCCTATAGGCTACGATAAAAAAATAATAGAGATGTCTGAAATGTACAGTACATCTACTGTAATTTACAGAATTATTTAATAATATCATGTATATCAATGAAAAATATTCAGTTGAAAACTGAAAAAACATACCACTGGGTCATCTGGATCTATGGGGATTAGAGTTGCAAAAGGGCTGAACATTTCTGGTAAAATTACAAAAAACTTTCAGAAAATTTCCCAAAACTCCTGGAAAGTTTTCACACAAAAAAATCGGAACGTTTCTAGAAACTTTGCAGCCCTACTAGGAATGAACTTAAAAAATATAATCTTAAATACAAATAATATATGAAAAAAAAGTGGGAAAAAAAAGTTTTTTTTTTCACAGAGCACGCTTATCCAAGTGTTCAAGTGGATGTTGAGATAAAAAGTCAAGATTAAAAAGTGGAAAACCATTAAAAAAATATGGGGTATGGAATCGTACCCCATATTAACATTACATTTTTAACGTGGTCTTTGTATGTCTATTTTGGAGAGATATATATATATATATAGAGAGAGAGAGAGAGAGAGAGAGAGAGAGAGAGAGAGAGAGAGAGAGAGAGAGAGAGAGAGAGAGAGAGAGAGAGAGAGAGAGAGAGAGAGAGAGAGAGAGAGAGAGAGAGAGAGAGAGAGACCAGTAATTTCAACTGGAAGGTTCAAACATTCTTCAAAACTCCCCAGATGGGTTGACATGAGGGTGAGTAAATGGACAATTTTCATTGTAGAGTGAACAAGTTTATGCCACTTTTGTGTCGTCTACACAATAATAAGAGCCAGAGGAGAGCTGTAAAGATCCCGGCCATGCCAATTTCAACGATCTACAAACTAGTCCTGTGATGGGTCACTCTGAGCTGCTGCGCCAGGGCAATGTTTAATATACGAGCAGCAGGGTGACCTGCCATGCAGAGGCTACAATGGATTTAGCCGATGCGAAAAACAAGTTTCAACTAAAAACTAATGTCACTACACTTGCGTTTTCTCTCCCTCTCTTTTATCCGTCTATCTATAGCCATCTATGTCTTGCTCTCTCTGAGGGCTGACTGAATGTCTAGGACAGATAGCGAGGGCAGAGAGGTATATGTGTAAAAGAGCAGATAAATCTCATTTTTTCCTTTTCTCTCCTCTCCGAGGAATACCAAAATGTCTATGTCGGAGAGATACCCAGCAGTAAGGTCTCCCGTACCCTTTCCACAACACAATTAAGCCGTGCACGGCTATTCCTTAGTGTGAAGTTTGTGTCACTGAAGCCCTACAGAGACAGCCATTGAATAGACTAACTGGCCGGTTAACCTTTTCCACGGCCAGATTCTTGCCCCAGGATTGTTTCTTTTGGAGGGTTTGATCATCCCTTTTCTCCAGTGATGGATGTTGATTCCTCATCAGACTCATTTGGGCTCACTGGCGTATATTACAGACGGAGAGGAAACATTTATTTACGCTGGCAAAGAGCCTCGGCGTGGGGCGAGCAAACGGCAACATGGCCGATATATGAGGCGTTTCCCATAGCCTGAATTATGTTTATGTGCGCACAGGAATGCAAGTATAAACATAGAAAAAACTCGTAATTACCCCTTTCCTGCTGTCAGCTGTGTCATTTTACATCCTTGTTAGTCAGTCTGAGCTGGCCTCAAACCTCCACAAGCATAACGATCATTTTCAGTCTTGACTGTCAGGCTATACATTACGCCACTTGTGGTCTATTGTGCCATATGTTTCACTAATAAATTTCATAAATACCACTTTGAATTATAGTTTAACACATAACATTTGCATCAAAAGCACCACTGCTAACCTAAAGAGCATAATTACCTACAAATGACTCTATTGAATGCACATTGCGCCTTAAGTATAGAAGACCCTTTGTTCCCTTTCAGTCACTCACGTTCGACGTACGTCGGAACTGAACCGACGAATTGGGATCCCAATTCGTCGGTTCAGTTCCGACGTACGTCGAACGTGAGCGACTGAAAGGGAACGAGGGTTACATACGTAACCGAGACGTTTTCTGCACTGTGAAGTCTAATGCTCAGAATAATAATTGTTTTGAGTAAAGCCAACTCAAATAAAACTTTTATTAGTTTATTAGAGTTCTCAAAACTGACACATTTTAAGTAATCTGAATTGTTTCATTGGTTTGAGTTAAGAACTTTTTTTCTTTTAATCTAGACTAACTTAAAACTAACCGAAACTGGGCTGCATGATGCCATGACACTAAAAAGGGACAGTTAATCCCAAAATGTAGTGTTAGGTTGTGTCTTCTGTGCAAGATTAAGGTTATGCTAGTTTAGAAGAGTTTCTGCTATGTTGGATATTTTTATAGGGTTACCATCATGGTGACGAGTGGTTTGCTTAGTTTGAGACAAGCTATGTATGTTAAATGTATAATATTGCTGCCCTCATTCAGCGAGTGCTATGCTATGCTAATTGTACCAAAGCACTGTGCAACCATTTAGCAAGATGGCGTTTATTGAATTAGATAGTTAAAGCTAGTAACGTTTCCACTACAAAAAATTTGAGATTCTAGGATATTTTAAGTTAAATGCATGAATTAGCTTACTAAAGTATTTCAAGTTCAGAGCAATTAAAATGTATTACTAAAAAATAGATATCTGCAAGTTTTGCATACTTAAACTTTCAATCTCTTAACTTATTTTCACAACCATTTGCCTACTTTTTTTTTTTTTTTTTTGAGTTTTGCCAACTTATTCGGGTTAACAGTGTGAGAAAAAATATGACGTGCAATAATGGCATGATAAACTACAAATGTTTTAAATAGTCAAAACATTGCCAATGAATCAATCTCTATAATCCCCCTTTATCACCTCTCTGGTCCCTGGACCTCAGTTTGAAAAACCATGCCTTCATATTTTATAGCATAAGAAAAAAAGAAAAAAGAAAAACAGCTGAAAACGAGCCGGTTAGACCACAAAGGCCCCGTAAACGTAGCGCTCAATCCTGGGGTAAAGATAACACCCCAACAGCAGGTCTTACAGGCCAATAACCAGGCACAGTTACAACCTCTCAATGTGGCTACAGCATGATAAACGCTGCTTGGCTCAGGTCAATGGCGTCATGAATCTGCCATCCCTTTAGTCTCTGTGAACGACCGATCCCCTCCGCTCCTAAAGAGAGCGCGTTCAGCAATTACCAAAACAGCGCAGGCAATTGGCCATGAAATATGTGCACAGCTCCAGAAATCAATAGGGCCTTATCAATGGCATAAAAGCCTTGCCACTCAATTAAAGCAATTATGCTTCACCCTACAATCACTCTTGCCATTGCCGAAGAACCGACTTTAAGTTGCTTTCGCACTAATGGAAAAATAAATTGCCATGATGCCGGTTCTTGCACGCAAACGGGAGCAGCGTTTGAGAGGCGCAGTGTGAAGAGAGGCAAGCCCGTAATTTAGTGGAGAGATTGCTCTTTGCACTGACTCAATGTTCCTTTTAACAAGCCACTGTGTTTCCTTTGTGAAGCCGAGGCCTCATTTCCGAATCCCGGAGCGATGGAGAATCTCTGAATATCATCCCGGTTTGCCACGTCAGCCGTAATCTCACTGCGGACGGTTAAATGACTTACAAGGTAGCTGCAGCATCTCTTTGTCTGCTACTGTCGCCCCGTGAATAACGCCGCTACGAGATAAGAGCTGACAAAAGAGGAAGGGAAAGGGCAACAGCGAGCTCCATTCAAGCCACAGCGGCACATCTTTGTTTGCGGCTTTGTTGCACTCTTCTCTCTTGCCATTAAAGCCAAGTAAAAAACAACATTGTCAAAGGGGAAAAAAAGAAAGCTGACACGTTCCCTTAAAACCAAATGCAACTAGAGCAGATCAGCACTAAAGCTTCTTAACTCTAATGTTCTGTTGACATTGACTGAACTTTGGAGTCACAAAGAAAATAATAATTAGAATGATTTTTTACATAAAAAAACGCTCTTCTTACCCAATCAAAACTTCTCTTATGACAAAACCCCATTAACCCCTGCTGGTAGATGTTGTAACTACACTTTTTTGGATGGTGGTGGTGGTGGTGGTGGTGGGGGGTAGACCCAGTTCATTCAGTCTGTCTGTCTTCCTTCAAACTTTTTAAAGTTTTTTTCAATACTTTTTAACAAGGCTTTGTCAAAACAACATTCAAATGTATCTTGTCAAACTGATTACATGAATTTCATTTTAATTTTAGTTCATTTAATTCCACTCTCATGCATTCCAATTCAAATTGTAATTTTGCATACTGTTTGCTTTCTAATTAAATCAAATTATATTCAAATGTAGCATTCTCAATGGTGCACAATCCTGATTCTTCTTACAAAATAAAACATGCTTCAAGCAACATTACAAAGAATTCATTACAGTACAGGCAAGTATTTTGGCTATTAAGATAATATAATACATATTAACCATATGAGACCACAAAAAAGCATAAGGGTTAAAAAGACTGAATAGGAGAAGTCCACAGTGGTGTGTGTTTGGCTGAGAGAGAAACAGATCTCTGATAACAGAGCTGACGAATGTGCGTGGATGTTTGGAGGTGATAACTCTCTGGCTTAGCGTGGCGTGGTCTTGGCAGAGATTGGCTCACCGCAGAGCAGGAAAGCTGTTCGGAGATGGTCCATATCTGTTGGCCTTGACGACACCGAGGGGAATTCTGGGGCAAAAACGATTGGGTCCGCAACAAAAGCAACCGGCTTCGCTGTTAGACGCTCTCATTTGCTGTGGAACAGATTAGGCTAAATCTGATTAAACAGTCAAAGGAAAGGCATTTTTCACTGGGTAGAAAGCAGCGGAGGCACTGGCACACCAGCGTACTTTAATCCTTTAAATCAGACAGAGCATGCCAGCGCAGAAATTTCAATTACCAGCATGCTAAACTGCATGCCACAGACAGCAATTAGCAAGTACAATGCATGAATTGAAATGTTCAGCTTTCCAATTTAGTATGAATTCTCCCCAACAGGAAGCTCTGAATGATTTAACGAAGTTCAGAACTATAAACACATCCCCTATACCAGCCTGACTTTAGGAACAACTGGGGCCTTCATCTATTTTGCCAAAGATTTTTAACGGTAATGTGACACCCTACCGGACCATCTTGTCTACTAAATACACCTACCTTCATCTCTGCGGACGTTTCCAACTAAATATGCTTCCTGCCAACAACAACACATATTATAATATGCATGAGCTGTTTCTTGACTGGGGGGAAACTTGATGAAACCCTAAACTTTCTAAGATCTGGCGAAAATGTTGATAAAATCTTGTCACCCTTCCAGAACTGAACAGATGCCAAGACTAAATTTCCTGCCAATATGATTTTCTTCAGTTTCAGGTGGACCTACGTTTCTCCGATCAGAGTTTTCCCTTCCGACGTTGGCGCGAAACCCCGCTCGCAACCAGTCGGTGGACCTCATCCAAAATGTTAACCTTCTCAAATGTGCCTGGGGAAATGAATGGATAACATGGACGTTTTAAAAAAAAAATCCCACAGATTCTCATGAATACTCATGCGGAGGTAATTAGCCTCAGTGGAGCCAGTCATATCCTTCTTTTTCTGTACTGGCATTTGCAAAGGCCATCGTGACGTGTCATGGAGGACCCGTGGGGACTGGGTGAGCCAACACCTGGCCTTGCTAATCTGAAGATGAGCCGAAGCCCTTGCAGTTAACAATCCCACCCGCCATCTCGCTGCCCTCTCACGCTTACATCTGGGCCACATCTGCCAGTCCGATAATCTTCATTAGGGATTCAAAACAAGGCCCACTTTAGCTCAAGTGCCAACAAAAACCTGCCCGGTGCTGTTAATGTTCTGTCAAACTGGAACAAACCATAAAACCAACACTACAGTACACTGACTTCTTTGTTCTTGTGGCAGTTATTTTAGCAGCTAGCTAGAGTTACAAATCTAGTACTAAAACAAAGCTTCAACAACCTGGTAAATGCACTAGTGTGTTTTGCGCAGATGCTAGTGTGCTCAGTATCCTTAATAACTATCTTAAAGGGGTCATATAATGTTCGACCGTGTGACGCCACACGGTAGCATTTAACAGACAAAAAAAGCATGCATTATTAAATGTCCAATAGCCAATCCTGTTCCACATGTACATGCTATGTACTTATTATAGAAATTGCAATAACTTGGCATTACAACTAGGTATTAACCTTGTGGTAAGTACTGTAAGTGTAACAAAAGATCTCTAATAATTATTGTGCATAATCAAGATACTAAACGAGCACTAACAATCCTGAACTAGTGTGGAAATTCATGTGAATATGTAAACACGATACTAATACTATTGTGGTGCTCCAAATCACTCTGATTAGATGTACGTAACTTATTCTTTTTTAATTCACTTATGTCTTTTATTACAGACCTCTATTTGATCTCACCGCTGACCTGTCCAGCCCAGCCGCTCTAGCGCTCTCACATTTCAGCTAGATCCAGCCACGTCTGGGAATACAAACCCCACACTGCATCAGAAATGGGAGAGAATGAATAAGCCAACTGTTACTTCCAGGCCGCACAGCTATCGGAACAATGACAGGCAGACCCAGAGCTGCCCGTTTACAATAAAACTCTCCTATCAGGTCCTTTCGCACTTCTAGGCCACGGGGGAGCTGTCACAGCGCTCCAAAAAGGCCCGGACAGCAGTCATTCAGAATGCAACTTGAGTAACTAACAGACAAAAAGAAAAGGAAGTGATAAAGGGGAGAGAGCCGCTGGGAGAGAGGTGTGAGAGACGGGACTGAATGTTTGAGACAGATAGACAGCTCCTGTCATGTGGTAAAGCAGTCAATCAAATGAAGTCAAATGAAGTCGGACTCGGATTTAAATTCTCAGAGGACTGTTGCGCAGACTAGCGCCTTTATCTCATTTGATAAAAGAAGAAAAACAATATGTAGAGTCTAGAAATATTCAGTATATCAACATTTTATCCTACATTTTGTAGGTGTCATCCAAGAGGACAATGTTATTGCTCTTTTATAGTTTTGAAGACTTCAGTTAAACAACCGGAAAACAAAATTAAGGCCTCGTCCACACAAAGCCAGCGCTTTCCTAATCCGATCATTTTTTTTCCTCGTTTCAAGAAATATCTGCGTCCACATGGGATTAAGAAAACAGACTAAAAACGATGTAGTTTGCATGCCAGGCCAGTGTGTGGCGCTGTAATTCTGCCACAGAAATACACTAAAAACGGAGAAGAAGAGTTGTGGCTAGAAGGGGTATACCAGTGGTCGGAGGTGAGCCAAAATCTCACAATTAAATAACAATAAATACATTTGCTATTTAACAGATGTGTTTTATTAACGCCTACACCTACCCCAACCCTATGTCTGCAACATACCCTTACAGTAATGCAGATACGGTCATTAAATGACGCGATACTGATGTGCGCATGCTCAGTGCCTGTAGTTGTATCCCTTACCTCTTTCACCGTGCTGGACGTAGTGTGATGACATCACCGTTTCAGAAAATATACGGATTCGCTGTACACACGAAGACGGAAGATGATCGTTTTCAGATTTATCCGCTTTGGGACCCGGTTTCGAAAAATATCGGATTCATGCTTCTAAAACGCCGGATCCGTGAGGACGAAATGCTGATACGGTACAAAATTTATACGTATACAGCGAAACGCGTCTCCGTGTGGACGGGGCCTAAGTATAAGGCTTGCTAAAGATGTGGTCTGGTAAGCATGTAGGTCAAAAGGATGCATGGGGACTAAATTAATTACTTCAGAGTAAGGTCTCACCCAGCACAGTAGGAACTACCAGTGACTTATGTGTAATTGTATTAGCCAAACGCATGCTATACGAAACACCGGCACCCACCATTAAAAAAAAAAATTAAAATAGCGATTTCATGCTATTTCTGGCATGTATATGCACACTGAGTTGGATGCTCATGCTAAACATGGCCAAAATGTAAACATGTTGGCTGTGCGAAATACCCTCCTTCCAGATTTTAACAAGTTTCGGAAAGTTTATTTTGAGTATGGCCATGCAAATCTCATAAAACTAAAGACTTTTTTGAGATAGGATGGATGCAATACTTTTTGAAGCCATTGACTTCCATAGTAGGAAAAAAATCAATGTCAATTCAATGACTCCGGTTAACTGTTTGGTTACTGACATTCTTCAAAATATCTTCCCTTGTTCAGCTGAAGAAAGAAATTCATACAGGTTTCAAACAACTTGAGGGTGAGTAAAGTATGACAGAATTTTCATTTTAAAGTGAATTATCCCTTTAAAAGGTTATGTTGTGATCATACAGAAACTAGCTACATTATTCAGCTCCAGTTTATAGAGTTTTGTGTCCAGCAAAGGTTCGCATTCAAATCATCCCTGAAGATTTTATAAGGAAAACTATGACTCATCCAGCAAATATGTGTGAATCCCGCTGTAGCTCATCCCCCGCCCTCATATTGGGAATCCGACGCTCGGAGGACATCGCATTCATCGATTCTCGCTCTCCTTCATGCAATATCTGCAGAACATTTGCTCCACACTCCCTTCCCCAACATCTCTGACAGACCCCAGCAATCTGTCCTCGGGTTTAATGCACTCCCTAAATGCAGAGGGTAGATCAATAAACAATTATTTCTCCCTCTCTCCCTCTCCGTTTCTCTCTCAGGAAATGCTAACCCTCCCTTTATCATCATGTCAATAAATACCTGATCTGTTTGTTTTCATTAATGCAGGTGTTTAAAATATATTGGATGTGGCAGCCAAATACAAATCCGGATTGGGCCGCGCGACGTGCCAAATGTAATTATGTGTTCGGATGTATTAGAAGTCCGCAAAAGGTTAAAACTGTGCAAAATAAACACTGCCTGACAGTTTATCACACTAGCATTGTTAACTGATATTGGATAATAAAAGCCACAGCGTAGTTAAAATGGTTATTTAATCTTGCAGACTTTCTTTAAATTACTTTTTTTACGTTAATATTGTTTCACGAGACTCTAACTGACAAAACCTGAGATGGAAAATATAAAATGAGATCTGTGTCATATCTTCGTTTCTATCTCAGTTGGCAATGAGACTAAATGGAAAAAAAGGGGGAAAAAAAGCTTAATCTCTTACTTGTCAGATGTTTTTTCAGAGAAATTTAAGAGTAACCTTGCACGTCCTCTAGATATGCAGAAGAGATATAACAATGTCGCCAGGACCAGAAATGTGTTGTGGAAGTAAAAGAAAGGTAAAATAAAAAGCTACATTTTGACTTTATGTGCAGACTGCACACGTGTTTGTCAATGAAATGAATACAAGCAGTCAGATAGTGTGTGGTGTGTGTTTGTGTGTGGGCATGTTTTCGTGAAATAAGGACATGGGTATGAAACAGGTATTACAAGAAGAGGGTGAAATATGAGGACATTGGCCATGTCCCCACTTTCAAAATGCTCCGCCATTTTACACTTGCATGAGAAGCGTGTGTCTGACGAATGATGTCAGAGAAACTTCAGTAGGCTGTAAACGATAATAGTGTCTTAAAGGGTTAGTTCACCCAAAAATGAAAATTATTTCATTAATTACTCACCCTTATGTCGTTGGACATCTGTAAGACCTTCGTTCATCTTCAGAACACAAATGAAGATATTTTTGTTGAAAGCTGATGGCTGAGAAAGGCTTCAGAAAGGCCTCCATTGGCATTCAGTATATTTCCACTGAACCACTCAAGACCCATAAAGGCACTAAAGACTTCGTTATAAAGTCCATCTCACTACAGTGGCTGTACAATAATTTTACAATGCGACGAAAATAGTTATTGTGCGCACAAAAATCTAAATAACGATATAATCCACCAAATTATTGACGTGAACTCGAGAATATGACGCAGCTCTGCCGTTCGAATAATAGCGAATACAAGAGGAGGAGCGCCGCTATCGCGTGAGTTCACGTCCGAGACCTACACGGAAGACAATGGCCCTCATTTATCAATCTTGCGTAGAAACTGGTGTATATGTTGGCGTAAGATTATGCTTACACCACTCCTCTCACCGCCTGATTTATGAAACTGTGCGCACCTCTGCAATCCAGGTGTACGCAATACTTGCCCTTGATAAATGTGACGGCTGAAAACGATCGTCATTAGAATAACACGCCCCTATATATTCAAGTCTGCGCCTCTCCCACGCCCTCATTTTACGTCATGGACAAACAGAAGACGGCAAAGAAGCGAAACTTCTCCGACGTGGAGATCGGGCGCGCTCAATCATCTCACTAGTCCACTAGTCAGGGCACTGATTAGGGCATAAATCAATGGGCTGACTCCCTGATCAGTGCCCTGAATAGTGGACTAGTGAGATGATTGAGACGCGCCCATCAAGACCATCACCAGGGAAGTGAGAAAAAAAAAAAAAAAAAAAAAAAAAACTATATTGTTTTATTTGGGAGTTTAAAGAGTGGGATTAAAGGCACCTACAAAAACAAAATATGGACCCAAATTACGAGTACTCTAAGGAGGTTGAGAAGCGCACTCCAGCAGTTTAAATAGCTGTTTGGATGATAAATTACCATCACAATGCATTATTTTACAGCACGTTTTGAAACAATTAGCATTTAATTTTGTATCACGGCACATGTATTGGGGTGTACAATAGTGATGATGATGTGATGTGGAGTACTACCATTCATTCACATTAATAACTACATGACAATTTGTAAGATTCTTCTTCTTATTATTATTATGATTATTATTCTTAATGACGCTTGTTATTCAATAGTTTTTATTGATTTTATTATTATTTAAAAGAAGAAGGTCATTTTTATTATTTTGTCAGTCTGAATTATTTTAGTCCCAGTCCGTGCAGCTGCCGGGCCAGACGGGCCTGAAACGTCAGATAAAGCGCACAGGCTCGCGACTGGAGGAATACATATGCCTACAAATCAAACGCTTTGGTAAAGTCACACAAATTAAACATTGACGTTCATGTTGCACAAAAATAAACACTGAATGTTGTTGTTGTGGTTTTTTACAGTGGGTCATATAGCAAATCTTGTCAGTGCGTTTTGTGGTGTTAGGAATTGCTTTTCTGCGCATTTTCACACTAACTCAAACGTGCGTACACCACCTCCTGAGCTGGCGTAGGATTTGAGCGTGCCGTACGCCAACGCCCATATTGATAAATCTCAAAGTCACCGTGGGTTTGGGTTTACGCAAGGTGTACGCTGGAAATTTGGTGTACGCACTTTTGATAAATGAGGGCCAATATCTTTGCAGATAAAGTCATTATTTTGATTTTTTTTTTTTTCGCCCAAAAACTGTTCTCGCCGCTTGGTACAATTATTGTACAGCCACTGTAGTGAAATGGACTTTATAACGAAGTCTTTAGTGCCTTTTATGGGTCTTGTGAGTGGGTCAGTCGAAATGTACTGAATGCCAATGGAGGCCTTTCTGAAGCCTCTCTCAGCCATCAGCTTTCAACAAAAATATCTTCATTTGTGTTCTGAAGATGAACGAAGGTCTTACGGGTGTCCAACGACATAAGGGTGAGTAATTAATGAAATAATTTTTTTTTTTGGGTGAACTAAAGTAATTCAGAATCGTCCACATCGACATCACGATGCCTTCTACCAAGACCATTCTAGAATTCTGCCAAGACCAAAACTAAGATACGCATCCATGTTGATCCTGGAAAAACATTCAATCAACCAATCAGATTTGAGAGACAATTTATGTTGTATTTCAAGTTTAGTCTTACAAGCAGGGTTAGGTGCACAACATCAGTGTTATTCACCATCATTCCCCTCTGATTTTAGGGATAAGTTATGGGTAGGGTAGAGCAAAATAACAGTGACCGTACAACAAGTGTTTATTTTTATATATTTTTAATTTATATCATTTTAGGCATCTGAGACAGATCTGATATGTCCAAAAACAAAACTATTGGCAACTCAATGTACTATTAAAGAGCAGCCTCAGCTCTTTCTTCCTCCCAGTAAAGCCACAGAAACAGTGGCTCATCTTCATGTATGTGGAGTGGAGCAGAATGTAAACACAATTGTTTTGACGGCACCAATTTCTATATTCAAAAACCAAAGATGAAAAAACAAATCCCTGCTGGAATGTCGACATGAATCACAAATATAATCATGTTTGTATGTATCTCCACTTTAAAGGTGTACAATACAATTATCATCTTAATGCTACACACTGAATATGAATTCCGCATGAAAGGGAAATGAATGCTATGGGCATTCAAGTTTATTAATTTAAAATATTATTAAACTTTAGGGAACCATTCTGCCTCCTAATTAAATTAAATAATGAGTATTATTATTATTGGATTATATGCTCCCAAATATAAAAATGTACAGTATGTCAGTGAAATGCATGTATATGAAAGTTATGATCAGAGATAATAATGTTAATTCTTTGAAATTCTTAATCTCATAAATCTTTTATCCATCTTTATATACGGGCTTTGGATTAGAGACAGAGAAAATGACAGCAACAGAGAGAGAGTGTGACAGAGACAGAGAGAGAAAAACAGAGACACTCATCTGTATTCAGTGATCTTTCTGTGAAAGGACTGTCGTGGGTAAAAACTAGGTCTGAAATCTTCTGTCTGGCTCTCCATTTCGCCAGAGTTCACCTTCGGCCCCAATCCGTGGTGTGTGAACAGAGCATATGAGCGTGTGAAGCGGACCTGCATGTAAGCTAACCATCACACACCTTCCATCGCTGCAAGCTAGGCCAAGTCACAAAGAAGTGGGGGAAATTTAAGCAAGACGAGGCAGAGGAGAGCGGAATGAATAAGAAGGTGTGTGTGGTATATTTACAGCTAATGTACAAGATATATCTACACTTTGATCCGACTGAGTGTTATTTCAACATCATCCATTAGCAAGAACTGACCTTGTGGAAGTGATTAAGTGAGCAGAGATCGTTCAGGGTCAGATCCAGCAAGAGCAGGGCAAGGCTAACAAAACGATCAAATAACAGATCAGATCATAGATTACAGATAACAAGGCTGTCCAGAATCCAACAGTCTTCAGCGCTGCAGTGGCTATGTTTAATATATGTGTAATTAGAAAAATATACTATTTTATTAAGTTTTATTAAATTACTAAGTCTAATTTATTTAAATGTGCGTACATATGTAAATAAAGGCTATAAAATGGAAAGACTTGGAATAAACTAAAATAAATATATTAAATAGTCAAATATATCAAATATAATTCTAGTAAACATGTTTAAATAAATAAATACATAAATAAATAAATAAAATGATGCAACTCATGGTATCGCTGGAAAAAAAACATAAATAGAATTAAATAAAAAAAAACTGACACATGGTATATGGTTTTATAAGTTAGTTTATGTATTATAAAAACTACAATATTGTTACTAATAATATTTAAATAATTTAACATAGTATTATATAAAATACACATAAATATTATAAACAACATCACTTCAACATCAATTTAATTTATATATATATATATATATATATATATATATATATATATATATATATATATATATATATATATATGGTGTAATATTTTAAAGGGGGGGGGGTGAAACACTCAGTTTCAGTCAATCTCATGTACCTATAGAGTAGTATTGCATCCGTCATATCTCCGAAAAGTCTTTAGTTTTATTATATTTATAAAAGAAATATGGGCTGTACCGAGTCTTTCCGGAAAAAACCGAGCGCCTGGAGGCGTATCGTGTGGGCGGAGCTAAAGAATGACGAGCGCGCAAAGCGGTGACGTCCTCAAGCGTGCAGAAACTCATGGCTATCGAGCTCAGCTAATACAGATAATGATCCAGAATCATTCGGAGGCTGAAATAAATTGAACAGGAAAAACAACAACAGCAGGACGTCCGTCTCTGTGGTATGTACTGTATTTAGTGGCCTGTCAACATTTGTGTGTCTTTACTCGCAGTTTATGAGGACATGATTTGGTTTATGGACTATAGTATGCGACTAAACCTTAGCAGTAGCAAGCAAAGTCAGACTTGTGTAACGTTATACATAGAACAACAATAGAGTCCGTTAGCGCATTTGAATAACGAAGCACGCGATCGTGTCATTTACTGATGTTTACTCACGTGACAACAGCACAGACATTTGAAGCAGTTTTACTCACCGGCTGCTTCCAAAGCAGGACCGAACCTTTATCGCTGGGACCGCTCCGTCAAAAACACTTCTTTGGTATGATTTGGTGAAGTCCTGATAGCAGTGAACGGTGGAGATCCACTTTTGCGACGCGACTGAAGCGATGTTGTGAAGCTTCCCGTCATTTCTGTGTTCAAATCGGGTCAAATGCAGCGCTGCCTTCCCGGAATGCTGTGCTGAAGCGTTGAAGTCACCCATAGGAATAAAGTGGAGCGCGGCGCCTGGATCAAGTGGATCTGCAGCTGAGAGTGTTTATGGCCGTGCATTTCCTCTCTCGCTCTAGTCACGCGCGCGCGCACCCTACCGGGAGAAGAGCCCGTAGGGCCCATACAAGGACCTTCCGATCTATTAACGTCAAGCCGACCCATACTCGAAAAACAACTCTCCGAAACTTGTGAGAAAGCGGAAGGAGCATTTTTGACACAGAAATACTCCATCAAACGTCCAACATTAGTTTTTGAAACTTTGTCTATGTTTAGGATGGGAATCCAAGTCTTTAACAGTGTAAAAAGCTCAGTATGCATGAAACAGCATTTCACCCCCCCTTTAAGAATTTTTTATTATCATAATATATAATATTAAAAACTTGTGACTCTTAATGTATTTTAGTGGATTAAAAACAAATCAAATCAAGTATACATTTTCCCATTATTAAGTGATTAATAAGTGGCGTGTTCCCCTGCTCTTGAAAGCCACCGCTATACCATGGTATTACCTGTCAAACAAACTGTCAGCCAGAAATCATCAGGTACACAATGTCAAGTAATTCAAAATTAGTGTCTGAAAAGTAATTCTATTTCATATATGGTTTGGTGATGTTAACTGCTGAGCAATGTGAAAAATGATAAGCCAAAGGTAAAATGAACCATAGGGGAAAACAAGAGAGGGAGAGAGAGAGAACCTTAGAGTCTTTATATATGTCGGGCCTTAACTGAGCTTTTGACAAACCTGCTGTGAAAAACCCAACGGCTGGGTAAGTCAGGGGATTGACTTGGGAGTGTATAACCTGGGTCCCTTTTTCACTTGAGGAGAACATAAACAGAAAACAGCTTTCAGCTTTTGTCAACAACACATTTCCAGTTGTAATCCCTTCAGCTATTGTGCCCACTGGAAGCATTGGGTTTTTAGCTGAACCAGTATTGCACGCAAGTCCACTCCATTACCCGCAACTACACAGCTAAACTAAACCCCCAGAGCAACAACAAGGTCCACTAAAGCTTCTCCAATAAAGCACTAAAAGAAAAGAAAGAAGCCCCAAAACAGCCGAACAAGCTTCCCAGCAGATGAAGAAGTGTTTGTGCAATGCATCTCTATGTCTTTATGCTCAAATTGTCTAGAGCATTACATAAGAGAACAAGTTGTGTGGTTCTTGAACTGCAAAGCAAGCACAAGTTTTTATACACATTTTTCAAGAAATAGTTCCTGTTTAACACCTGGTGCGATACATCTTCAATTGGAAAGTTATACGTGAACTCAAATGACATTTGAGAGCTGTGGTAGAAGTAGGGTTGCAAAGTTTCCAGAAAGTTTTCCAGTATGTTTGAAAACTTCTGGAAAGTTTCTGGAAATGTACAATCATTTTTTTAAACCCTTTGCAATCCTAGGTAAAAGTGAAGATTTTTAGCCTGCCATTTAGCTGAACTTACCTGAACCCACGACATTTGAGCTCGGGAAGTTCGGTCTGGACTTGGTCCGCTTTGGAGCAACAATGCTCGAACCAAAGGTGTTAGACCAATCAGATTGTCAGGGCGGGCTTTATATGATGATTGACAGTTGATCAACAGTATCGTAAGCATTCACATCACCAAAGAGCACTTGGGTTGAATTTGTTCAAATCCTAAACGGAGAACTTATTTTAATATGCATTCACCTTCAATATTTCTCTCAAAAACTATGATTGTGTTGTTAAGTACTCTGTGTATCCTGAAACACTTGTTTTTTCAACAAAATTAGTTTACACTCATCTTCTTCTTCCAACATGCGAGCAGTTGAGTTCTGTTATCAACTATGTGTTAGTGGTGTGCCGTTAATGAACGTTTAGTTCTTTTTTAATTAATATTAAATATGACTCAGGTACAGGAAGTTGCCTCAGAAAGTGATTTGTTCATTTTGTGATGACCCTGCATGCCATTGTTCTGTACAGGATCTTCTGCATTCAGTCTATGGGGCTGTGATTTGGTGAACAAATGATTTGAACCCGAAGACTCCAGAGGTGAACTAATCAATTCGTTTTTTAGGACTGCATGCATTGCATATGGGGCTGTCCCGGCCCGGATCAGATACTGATGACTCAAACCCAAAGACAGGAGAAGTATACTAATCTTTCCAGGGACCAGACGTGATTAAATGTGAATTGACAAAAGAAAGAACGACTTGGATTCAGAGGTGAGGTTAACGAACAGACTGCATAGCCTGAAGATGCAGCTGAGCAATTAATGAATCATTTCTTTCTTAAAGTTTGGCCTTGACTGCATTAGCTTCTAATTATTTTTTTTTATTCCAAATGTGATCAACGTTTGCATTAGTACTAGAGGTGTTGGGGAATTTAACTTGATATTTTAATCATATTCTGCTGAAATGAATTTAATGACTTGGGAGAAAAAAAAAAAAAAAAGATTTGTTCATTTTGCTGAACAAGATTCAAAGATCTGAGTCTGAGTCTAAGATGCGTCGCTCGTCACTTACTCGGTTGCTCTGACTGTTTGTAAGTCTATCCAATTGAGTGCAGAGGCATTTTCTTTCCTAAAATGGACGTGTTTCAACCGAAATGTACTGAATGCCAACACTCTCAGAAAAAAGGTACAGTGCTGTCACTGGGGGGGTACCTTAAGGTACAAAAGTGAAAAGGTACATCTTTGCACCTTACATACCCCTAAATGGTACATATTAGCAGAGGTGGAAAGTAAAGAATTACATTTATTCGCGTTACTGTAATTGAGTATTTTTTCTGTGTACTTCTACTTTTTTAAGTAGTTTTAAAAATATGTAATTTTACTTTTACTTAAGTACATTTTGATTGAAGTATTGTACTTTGCTACATTTTAAACCACATCCGTTACTGAGTAAAATTAAATCATTAATGCAAAGAGGGGAGGAAAAAAACGCGATCCGGAAATGACTATATTGAATAGAGGGCGCGGGACGCGGGAGAGAACATGCGCGCAAATATCGGATGGAGACGAACGAGACAGACGTCAGTGACGCAGACCCAGGTGAAAGCAAAACGCCGTCGTGAACCCCTGGCTAGTATGTAAATACTTTGGATATATAAAAAAGTAACGTGGTGTTGTCCCGAATACATAACCGTATACATGTCCCGTTCAGAACACTGCTATATGAACATATGATCTGCTTGTTCTGTCTCTGTGAATGCTCTGCTCCGTCTACTACATACAGGACTCTATTATTCTTAAACATTTTAACGAATCAATGATAAAAATAAGTTGTTAATCTAATTCATAATAATTTATTGAATTTACTTTATTAAACATGTTTTATTGAAATTTTAATTAACAAATTAAACAAATGGTTAAGTTTGTTATAATAAAGCATTTGTTCAACCAAAAAAAAAGACCAATCATCTTCATTCATTTAACATCATTTTAACTAGTTATAATAACCATCATTTAATAATAGGTACAATAATTGTTTAATTGAGGTTTTCTGAGATAGTTGTCATATCGTGAAAATCTCATTCTAATCACAAACCTAAAGGGGAGAGTTTAAAAAAAGTAACTAAGTAACTTTTACTCTGAGTACATTTTAAATGAGTTACTTTTTACTCTTACTTGAGTAAATTGTTAGACCAGTAATTTTACTTGTACTTAAGTAAAATTTCATTGAAGTAACTGTACTTTTACTTGAGTAGAATATTTTGTTACTCTTTCCACCTCTGCATATTAGTACCTTAAAAGGTACATATCAGTACTTTAAGAGTGTGTATTAGTACCTTTTTGGTTTTGTACCTTAGGGACAGAACTGTACCTTTTTTTCTGACAGTGAATGGAGGCATTTCTGAAGCCTTTCTCAGCCATCAGCTTTCAACAAAAATATCTTCATTTGTGTTCCTAGATGAACAAAGGTCTTACAGGTGTCCAAAGACATGAGGGTGAACTAACCCTTTAGCATTAAACAAAAACACTAAAGTGTAGGTTACTGTACTGACTGAAGAGATATTGCATGAATAAATGATAAATGCACTGCTTTCACTGGTGTGATTTACTGTTTCATGTCAAGGAAAAGTTCCATGTTTAGCACAGCAGAGCTCGCTCAGAGCGTTCAGTAAAACTTTTTTCATTTAAATCGTTATCCGCAGAGAGAGAGAGAGAGAGAGAGAGAGAGAGAGAGAGAGAGAGAGAGAGAGATAGACATAGAGAGAGAGAGAGAGAGAGAGAGAGAGAGAGAGAGAGAGAGATAGACATAGAGATAGACATAGAGAGAGACATAGAGAGAGAGAGAGAGAGAGAGAGAGAGAGAGAGAGAGAGAGATCTGCGCTCTGTGGTCTTGGCCATTAGTTGATTTACTTGTTTTTGTGTAAGTAATACGTTGTCAAATATGTATAAACTTAAATAGACAACCTATACAAGTAGTTATGTCTCTTTGTATTAATTTGTCCTGTTATTGATGTAATGTTCGTCATTGAGAAAATGCGCAACCAGGTGTTCGAATAGTTTGAATATTCTTGTTTTGTTTTTTTAGAATAAAAATATTCAAATATTCAAAATATTAAAATATTCAAACGTTATTTTTGAGTCCTTTTGATAGCCCTACTGTCTATGGAGGGGTCAGAGAACTCTCAGGTTTCATCAAAAATATCTTAATTTGTGTTCTGAAGATGAACAAATGTCTTGCGGTTTGGAATGACATAAGAGTGAGTAATTAATCACAGAATAGTCTTTTTCCGGTGGACAGATCCTTTTACTTGATATACTGAGTAAAGGTGAATATATTAACACCCACATCAAAGCAGAATATCATTCTGTTTATTCTAAACCCATGCTGCAGTTTAGTCGTCTGCTGCTTTGCATGCTTGTGCTCATTAAAGTAGGATAGGTTCAATTCATCTAAAAAAAAAATCTTTGTAAAAGTGAATCCAACAATATGGAGTGTAAGTGTGTATAGAGTGCTATTATTAATTTACATTAGAATGCTATCTTTATTGTTCCAATCACTGGAGTGAACAAGCAATTGAATTACTGTACTACTAATATGGACCATATTATTTCTAATATGTAATAATATGGACCACTGATAAATCATCAGAATTGAGTCTCGTTGAACTTTACACAAACATGCAGCAACAACCACAGCAAGGGTTCAGACGGTGATCTGCCGCCTGAACGCATGAAACGTCCAGGCTGTAAGTGCCAGTACGTCTCGGTTTCTTTCTTGGTTTGCACAGAACTTCTTTGTTCTCCTAACACCAAATACTTGAGCCATCTGGTATCCCAGAGCAGTCTGGAGATATTTGTTCATGAAGGTAGATGTTATGGCGGCCTAACGGTGACTGTAATACTTGAATACTAGAGGGAAAAAGAGAATGAGAGAAGCTGAGTGTTTTCACAGTTTTTCTCTGTGTGACAATGGGGCAATTTGTAGGCTTGTTGTGACTAGAAACCGTTCCCCTCTACCAGGCTCTTGACCCTTCGTCTGCACATTGCCCTTTTGGTTTGTTATGTT
Source organism: Pseudorasbora parva (assembly GCF_024679245.1). Taxonomy (NCBI): domain Eukaryota; kingdom Metazoa; phylum Chordata; class Actinopteri; order Cypriniformes; family Gobionidae; genus Pseudorasbora; species Pseudorasbora parva. The sequence goes on along the minus strand of NC_090180.1, from coordinate 41,221,888 downwards.
TTCCACTTATGGACTTATGCAAGACCAAACATTTGGCTTTCCAGTCAGCCATTTGTCAAAAAACGAGCACTCTACCCTTCAGAAACCAATTACAATACTTAAAACACACTGCCATGTTGTTTGATTGGGTATATTGTTCATTTCAATAAAAACTGTTTGACATTTCCACTTACATTTGACAGATGATGAAAAGGTAACGTGAGGATAACGTTTAAATAAACAGTGCAAGACTCAAGGGGCATAACAAAATCCGAAAGCCTAAAAAAAGAGAAAGAAGTAAAAACAGATATATGCATTTTGATCTAATTATAATGAATGTAAAAATAAGTATGACAATCTGTATAAATACATGGATGTATTTAAATCACAGTTCTCTAGCAGGTCCCATGTATGCAAACCTGAGATATTCACTTCTAGTTCCCAAAGGGGAATGATTCTCAAGGTTTTGACCATCAGCATACTAAAGTTAGCCATCCAGTAATTGAAAAGCCAGGATGCATCAATAGGATCTGAGACACATTAGCAGGTTTGGTCAATAGGCCTCAATGCCTGATGCACGTTTCTGTGACAGAAATATCTTGTTCTTCAGTGGCTGACATTGGCTTTCCTCTGAACATATTCTATATATGCTTTTCTTGCGCTAAGGCCATCCGTCACAGCAGGAGTGAGGCATTCACATTATCTAAGGGGAGAGACAGGGAGCTAAGAGGTGGGCGAGACGTCTAGGTCCCCCTGTGGTGCTGGGTAGGAGGTAGAGGAGAAGACGGGGAAAGCTTGGGTATTACATAAATGTTGTATGAGGGTTACTGAGTCACTCTGAAGAGAGCTCATGTGGGTTGACTTGGCAGCAGCAGGACGTCAGCAGGCACAATAGCCTGCCTCGAACAGGCACATTTTAGCAAGCTGTGTTAGCATGCTTCAGTGAGCACACTTGACTTCCTGCTCCCAAGACACCCTACCCTTCGCTTTCCAACCCTGTTCGTCCTTACTGTGTCTCGTTCTCTCTCACATGTTAGTGCATATTGCAAGAATTTGCAAGTGCCAGGGTGTTCAGATCAGTGTTGGGGACGCTACTGTGAAACTGCAGCCAAGATCCAAGCTCATCATAATTTAAAGTAGTATGTTACCCCTGCTGAAATAATTCAGTTAAGACCAGCAAACCAATTAATGAATGGCATTTAAATAAATATATGTAGTATATATAGCTATAGTACATATACAGGGCCTGACATTAACACCTACCAACAAATATAATATACATTTTCCACTTGTAGTCTTTTAAAAAGGCACCTGAAATAATAAGTGCAATGTAGTGTTGTCAAAAATATAGATTTTTAGATACTGTAATACCTGAAACTTTTCCAATACTTCCAATTTTCCACAGAATAGACAAAATACCAGCTGCGCTTTCTCGCTTTCTCACTCTCTCATCTCTCCGTCAGCGAGTTGACACACAAACCTGCCTACACTTACTCACGGCTTTCTTCTGCTCGATGAATGAAAAATGTATATTGTTGGTGTTACAGGACTTGAATTATTGTGTATAACTTTACTCATTCCCTGAGATTTTCAATCCCACATAAAACTGCCTCTCAGTACTAAATTGAGTTATTTTTTCTAAATTATATATCTTAGTTCTTTAAGCTGCTTATTGCGCTTAAAACAGTCAAATACACACAAATGCCAAATGTATTAAAGATGTAACAATTCAGTCGGAGCCGGTTGAAAATTGATTCAAGTCGATGTTTAAATTTGAGATGTTAAACGAATCACGATACGTGTTTTAAACAGCCTCACTTTACAGGCACAATAGCAATGAGTAAGTTGTAGCAAGCATTACGGACTGTGCATGCACACTGACACAAAGAAGACTGAAATAAGCAAATGTTTTTAGTTCATTCATCATTGGGTGCGACCGCACCTTCGTGCTTCAAACAGAAGCATTGCGACGGCAAGGGCATAGTTTTCATTGACTCATTCAAATCGGAGGTGTGGTGGCATTTTGACGTTCCGAAGACTGATAGTGACCACAGTGAGAAGCTGCAGTCCCCTTGTTTCCAGTCACTTTGCATGCAAAAAGATAATAGGCCAAACCACTGACCGGTGGATTTGCAGCTCCACTCGCGGCGTCAAAGGCGATTGCCATGGAGATCACAGGGTGAATCATCAGTGGTTTCACAGTGAAAGACTGGCTGGTTTCTGCCGTAATAAATGAATTCCAGGCCTGTCCTCATCAAGAGAAAGACCAGCGCAAGGATGTGTTCCACAGACTCAAGGAGAAATATGAGGAACTAGGGGTTGTATTTATTTTACTATATCTTTCTTTAAATGTGTACATGATTTTTTTTTTTTTTTTTTAAATAAGTCTGTGATTATTAAAGCATATTTATCTAAATTGGTTCTGTGATCTAACTCTTGCAAGTGCAATGATTCTAATCTTGCTTTAATTAAAATCTTGCCTGTATAACAATGTGAAACCCCTGTCACTGTTGTACTTAAACTTGACCTAGTCGTTTTATTTCTGCCATTGCTCATCCTGGAGGATGAGGGTGAAGAAGCTGAAGTAAACTCCTCCTGAGAAAACACCATTGGAAGATCTCCTTGAAGGGACTTTTTGAGGATTTGTTTTAAAATGTTAAATAAGTTATTATTATTTTATATATTTTAAGGGATAGTTCACCCAAAACTGAAAATGTGATGTTTATCTGCTTACCCCCAGTGCATCCAAAATGTAGCTGTCTTTGTTTTCTTCAGGAGAACACACATGAAGATTTTTTAATTCCAACCGTTGCAGTCTGCCAGTCATAATGCATGTGAATGGGTAACAACTCTATGAGTGAGTAAAAAAAACAAAAAAAACATGCTTAGACAACATGCACAAAAACCCTGCTGCTCGTGACGACACGAACCGATCGGTTTCGGTGAGAAACCCAACAGGATTTGTTTTTTAATTTTTTACCTTATATCCTGACAAATATAATCTAGTCTTCCCATCCATCATTACTTCCTTCTGGTTTGGTTAAACTGGCGCGATCATAGATATTTATTATGTAGATGCCTCATTCGGCTGATCCGCGCGGGCACACATATACATATACATATATAAAATGATCGCACCAGTTTGGCCTTACCAGAAGGAAGTAATGATGGATGGGAACAACAGTAGATTAGATTCATCTGGATATGAGGTAAACAAATAACTGTTGGGTTTTTCACAGAAACTGATCGGTTCGTATCTTAGACGTCAATGTGTCGTCACGAGCAGCAGGGTTTTATGCATATTGTCCAAGCATGTTTTTTTTTGTATTTTGTTTTACTCTCATAGAGTTGTTACCTATTTACATGCATTATGACTGGCAGCCTGCAACGGCTGAAGTTAAAAATCTTCATTTGTGTTCTACTGAAGAAACAAAAACACCTACATCTTAGATACACTGGAGGTAAGCAGATAAACATCACACTTTCATTTTTGAGTGTAAATTTTACAAACAAATATGCAGAATTTTGTCTGGGAAATAAATAAACACCTTTATTTTATAATTTGTCTTAAATGTAATTTTGTTTGAAAAAATCGTGATAAACTCATATTGTAAAATTAGTATTGTGAATCGTATCACATTGCGAGTTGAGAGAAACGTTACATCTCTACAAATACACATAATGCAAAGATGAACACGTGCAGTCCGTTTTGTTTTACGTCAGAGTAAACAGTCGAGACGGAAAACGCAGTATAATGGTTCTATGCACCAGGTCTTAAAGTGACAGCAGCCTAATATACCTGCTGCCAAATTATGAGATACTGTTATCTACCATGGTATCGATATCAAAATTGTAGCCAGAGAAAATGCTGAGTGCCTAGAAACTTTGTAAAGCCACTAGCAAAAAGTCCCGGTCAAGTTCTATAGTAATACTACTCTTGGTTAGTGTGCAAGCACATTCCAAAACTTCCCTTAGCTCTGTCGTTTAGTTAAAGAATTAGCAACCACAGTTAATTCACCACAACTGCAGAGAGAGGCACATGAGGCTAAAACAACAGCTACAACAACATAAGCATCTGACTGGACTCATCTCAAAGCCGACTTTAAGCCCTCAGACACCCCCATGGTAGAGCTCCACAGCTCCTGCATGAAACTCGACGTCTGGAGCGGCACAGCTCGCGTCTCCAAAAGCTTTTCAGCTAAATATGTTTGTCCAGCCGTCCAAGAAAGACAAAGCTCTTAAGCCCCTGGTTCTTCAAGTGGTAGAGCCAGAGAGAAATACATCCTGACCCATTTTTTAGAGCATCTATAAATCATACATCTGTCCCAGCGGTATGAACGGAGCATGATCTATTACGGTTCTCGTACTCCAGGTGTCGGTTTTTCTTTCATTGCTTTGCAGATGGGGCTTGGGTGGGTAGTGGCGGCACCTGGTGTGTTTAATGTATGTACACACCATCTTCACACAAAAAGCCCCAGTTGTCACGGTGATGGGTCGCAGGTGCTATAAACGGCTCCTTTTTGGAGATGGAACAGATAAATCCATGATAAATCTGCTCGACCTACCCGCATTTTCATCGGTGACGACGTCAAACCACAGCTAGAGGGTTTGCCAACTGCTAAGGCTCACAGGGACAGTTTTTGAACAGGAAGTTGTCCCTTTTGGGCGACAAAGACACAGCTTTAGACAACGAGGAATACACGGACACAGCAAGAGAACGAGGGTTAAAACGCGACCTTGCCTCGCGCACACAGGAAATGAAAGGCTGTTTTTACGGAGCACTATGAGATAATGGAGTGATTTATTGGAATGGAGCATTTCGTGCCAAGCCTAATTAATCCTGCCGCTCTGTGTTATTGCTGAGAATAGAGAAAAGCCAGAGATATAATAGAGAGGGAAAGAGAATTAGAGAAACTAATATTTGTGTTCAGCCCTTTATTAGACAAACATCTGCTCTTCATATACATGTAGCTCGCAGAACAAGCGCAGGACAAAAGAAGAAACCTACTAAAAGGAAGTCTCACCCACACACACCCACACACACACACACTGGTATAATTAAGATGCTTGCATTAGTGATGAAAGGTTACGCAAAGCCAGTCTGCCGCTGTCTTATGGAATTAATGCCGCCAAAGACAGCCACATATTCAAAGTGTCTAATTCACAGATTTGAAATGGGGAAAAAAGGTAAATGGTTGTTGTATATTGCTGAATCCTCGGAGCTACATGAATGGTTTAAACAGTCCCTCCAGAAAAATGCATTTATGCGATCACAGAATTCAATGCATAATCAGCCAAAGTCTGCGTATTTATGTGGGGGCTTCATTTTTTTTCAAATGCATCGCACTTTCGCTGCATAAACTGCCGATTTTTGCTCGCAAAATATGTGGGGCTTGCATGAGTTCATAATCCCTGCATTTTCATTGCAAAAAAGTCACATATATCTTAGCAGAAATTAAAAAAAGTATTGCTTTTACTACACACAAGAGCAGCCGTTTCCCCTTATCACCATGGGAAAGGTTATGAAGCGATGTAATTACGCGAAATGAACTTCAATGAAAAGCTGCAAACCCTGCCAGCGAGCTACGCAGTTATAGGCTGAATCCGAAATGGCCCCTATACCCTCAAATGGGGCATTATTTGAAGGGACAGCCATGTGTATTGGTGTATGAATACATAGTGGATGTTATCGAATGCACTCATTCAATCCCGCATCGCGATAACGAGTGTATAACCGATGTACACACAACGGCTGTCCGACGTCACACACTCGTTTTCATTCACGCCTTCAAGTGAACTGTATTAGTAGACTAATGTAGGGAAAAGTGCAGTCAGATTCAGACCCTGTTTTCATTTTCACAGTGGACTGTTGTAGTTTCATTCAGGAGATGATGCAACTTAACTGTTGTAAGGTTGAACTTTTTTGTTACCAATAGGTTATATGTAAGGGATAATGTACACCCAGCCGGTTGTTATCGCAGAATAAACCCCGACAGAGTGATCATTAGCGATATACATGCTTTATTAGTATACATGCTATATTAGTAGCATGTCATTTACGTTAAAGTAAGAGATTGCACTAAGTTTGAGCCATTATGGTCTGAAATAAAACAAGATGAAAACTTAAATATTCCCAGCCCTTTCTGTGATGTAGTATGCTCTCTTATCATAGGAAATAATAAGAAATTACTATTTACATTAAGGTAGTAGCCTATTGAGAACAAGTTCCCGCAATTTCATTGCATAAAACTGCAAAACTATCCGGCTTATTTGATTTTCCATTTTTTAAGAAAAGGTGCTGCATTATCGAAGGATTTTTGCCCCCAATAATCACAGAAAAAGCAGCATTTTTCTGGAAGGTCTGAGCCGTTACTGAATCAACCGATTCACTTACTAAACTGCAAGTTATCATTACGTCAAATGATGTCCATATCGCCATGAAAAAACTTTTAGGCATTGAACGTTCATAAATCTGATAAATAACACATTTTATTAAATAAGCCTCCAGGATATAAAACATAACAAATTTGCAAGCTACGTCATTTACAGGCCTTCAGAATAAATAAAAACAATGATGGTGAGCAGATATGGATAAAACAGTATACTTTTAATCATTACTGATATATTCATAGATCTGTTTCATTGCTCATGTCAGATTCAATTTTTTAAGTAGCCTATTTTTTATTTTAAAATTTTCCATAAAATATATAACATGTATGCCATTATATTATCATTGAACTTTAAGAATATCGAGATATTTGCTTGTAACAAACTTCATTTATACCCTAGTATTTTCTTCTTTTTCACCTCATCAGCTGAAACGAGGACTATTCCTATTTTAATAGTCCTTTACGTTGCAGTGGCATTCTTCAATCCATTCTGAGTGGTTAGGCATTGCCCCCAATTTCCCAGCTGCCCTTCTGTTCCTCTACGTCGGTTTGATTGCTTTTGGGGGAGATGGCCTGATAGAGCCCACCGTTTAATCTGTGAACCGGGTTCGGATGCTACTCTTCTATGCGAAACAAATTGCTTTCAGGTTTTCCATGGTGTAATTTCCCTGCTCATGCGAAGACCCTCCTGAGATGAACCCGACAGAGGATACCCATCCCCTCTAACAGAAGCAAGAAATGGAAGATCAGAATGATAAGGAGAATTTCTTTTCTTGTGAACTGTGCTAATTAAAGTGGAAACTGGCACATGTATCTGTGACAGTGTAAAAGTGTAACATACTTTCCTTTTGCTCCCTTTATCTCGAAAGAAACATCCTTTATTACCCTATGGATGACAAGAAGCAGACAAACGCACAGGCAAGGCCTTGTCCTCCTTCAGGATTGTGGAGTTTATTAGCTAGCTTGAAAGTGACTAGGAAGAAAGTAAAGTACATAATCCTAGAGTTCCTGAAGCTCCGCAACCCTGAAAAAAAAACCTCGCTCTTTTCATCTATGTGTGCCGGTAGAGATCACTGGCCAATTGCAGGAAGAATGCGCTGCCGACTCAATAAATTTCCCTCGGCAGAATGGGCATTCAGCCAACGAGCTTGTTTTATTTGCTATAATGGCTTCCTCTTAGCAAAATATGAGCTAAAGGGATGATGGGGGAGAATGTCAGAGAGCTACTGAGGAAAAGTTACATATGTCAACGACGAATAGCTATAACTCCTGACTGCAGACACACGACTCATCCGCAGTAGATCTTCTTCTATAAGCTTCCAATCGGTCAGACCCCCTTTGCAGTCAGTGTAAATCAACCGTCTAGGGCATCGTGCCATCAATGTGTCAAGTGGTTTAGCCTTGCGCTGCTCGCTTCGATACAGAAAATTGTCACCTGGAGCACCTAGAGCCCTTAGCAGAACAAATGCACGAACCAGCTTCCTACCCTCCGACCACAAATGAGGAATAAAACTGGAGTGGAGTTCATAACGATTTCAAATATGATAGCAGAAACAGGGAAATAAAGTCCCTGTGATGGATCAAAAAGGTCTATCCACAGAACCTTCCACACAGCTTAATGTATGTGTCTACTGTACTACAAATTAAACTACGGTTTGACAAACATGTAACATTTCCTGGTAGTGCTGAGACATACCAAAGGCAAAAACAATTAATGTTGCTGTCAATAACGATGTGTTTTATTTTTATTTATGAATTCACCACTTTTAGACTCTAAAATAACTCTAAAAGAGTTTTTTGGAAACCAATCAAATTAAAATTATATATATTCATTCATATTATATATATATATATATATATATATATATATATATATATATATATATATATATATATTCATTCATATATATATATATATATATATATATATATATATATATGAATGAATATATATATATATATATATATATATATATATATATATATATATATATATATATATATATATATATATATATATATATATGAATAAAATTTGATTGGTGTCCAACAGTTTCTAAATATACGTATATATTATTATCATTGCATAACATAACACAAATAATACAATTGTACAATAAAAAAATAAAGAAAATATATTAATATTGCTCTACAAATTATTGTGATGATGATGATGAAGAATATAAGTATTGGTAATAGTAGTAGGGTCAGGGGATGGGTCACAGCTCTAACAGTTTCATTTAAACATGACAATAATGACTAAGAAATGGAGATGCATAATGGAAATAGGGGCAAAAAATCCTTTCTGCCTTTGTAAAGTGCACAAAGAAAGGAGCGGATTGATTTTCGTGTTCCATCACATAAGCTCCACGTGAAACTCGGTGGAAACCAGGAGCATGCAGCTGCAACCACAGTGCCTTTATACTACCTTCCACCAGAATCAAACTGCTCCTCATTCACCTCCTGCCAGAGACGAAGATAGGATGTCTGTGATGTTCTTCATGTTCCTCTCCATTTCTCACCCCGATAGCAAAGCTAGAGAAGGAAAGCTCTACAGGAGACTCCACAAAAAAGTTTTTAGTTATTTCACGGTCTGTTTATTATTATATTGGATACTAGAGAATACAAAATGATGGGAAGGTAGGGGGGTAGGGATATGACAACCCTCAGCTCAACATGTCGGCACCCAAAGCACATTTTGGTTATGCAAGGGTATTGCAAATATCAAATACCCAATACTCACGCAGCTTGCACTTGCACTTTGACTTTTGATTAGCATGTTCCTTTCTTAACTAATTGCTGGATCTCCGGTCATTGTTTTACAGTCTAAAAAGAAACAGAGGAGACGGAACAACAACAAAAACTACTGGAGAGGCAACAACTTTTGTTGAAATATTCTCGGATGAAACATTCTTGTGTCCATATGTTGCTTATCTGTGTTCGACACTATCAAACGAAGTGTACTTTAAAAGGCTAAGTGGCTCTACACATACGCTAAGCACTCCGCATTAAAACTGAAGTATGTTTTGGGTTTAACCTTTATGTCATAACTACATCTTTAAACCTGTGGTTTGTTTCTAATCGCGGTAAACACTCGCAGATGTGTAATCTTCCTCAATCAAACAAACATCGCCATCTTCATTAAAACGCCAGCTGTGAGAATTCGCTTTCAACTGCAAGTTGAATCTCAATCTCCAAGGGACAAAAAGACACTCGTGTCTGTAGGAGCACCGCGTGCGTCTTCCTTTCTTTTGTCTCGCTTCACCTCACCTGACTCGGATTTCCCCCACGATGCAGCGGGGGCAGCGCCTTACATGCCGACCACTCCCCCCCGAGGTACATCTGCACGCGACGGCAGACGGATCTGTTCCCATTAGCATGACAACGCTACACACAGGGCAGAAGCAGCGGGCAGGAGGTCTCCTGCTGCACATACGGAGAGACGCCTGTAATTTGCTCATGTAGGAGAGTAAAGCAGCTAAATCTCTCACTGCTCGCTAAGGTGACAACTTCAGAGGGAAACAGAAAAGAGAGAGAACAAACGACAGGGAAAAGAAAGGAAAATGAGGCCCTGGAACGAAAGAGCCCAGTAGAAGGTATTCATTAAATTTGTTTCCTGCCAGTAAAGCTGCCATCTTGCGAAAAGATTCCTTCATCCCAGCGCAAACCAGGCTGGCAGCCAGTTCATGGCAGGTTGAGCTACAGCAGATGAGACTGGATTTGACTCGAAGCTAGTCTTATGACAAGACAGCCAGTTTAACAACCAACACCTGATATTTGCCAATTTTACTGAGGGGATCCGAATAAAATGAGGGGAACAGGAGGAACAAGACCAAAAAAGGATGCAAGTCGACGTTGATGTCTCATCACCTATATGGGCTAGAGCAGGGTTTCTCAAAGTCTACATTCAAAGGTCCACATCTAAATTTTCATCAATGTTAAACGTCCGGAAACTTAACACTGAAAACGGAAACATTTAAAATATCCACAATAAATGAACAAAACACCCAAAAACAATAAAAGCAATGGACTCTCAGTCTGTTAACAAAAAAGGCACTTGAATAAATATCAAAAACAATAAATAAAATTAATAATTTTTTTTACAATTTTTTATTTGTTACATTTATATAGTGCTTTTCTGGGTCCTCAGAGGGCTTTATATGGAAAGGGAGAATCTCCTCAACCACTACAATGGATGAAAATGGAGGAAAACTGCAACGGAAGATTGTTTTTTAGGTGCATATTAGGGGTGGCACGGTAAAAAATAAAAACACGGTTTGGTTCATATCACGATTTTAGGGTCATGGTTTTCAGTTCTGTATGGTTCTTGTTGCTTTTCTTTTTCTTTTAATCGTTAACACTCCAGAAATTTACTTCAGCATGATATATAGCTTACTTATCCACAATTTAGGATACAGTATTAAAAAAATATATTATATCATGTAATCATGCACAAACTGAACTTGACTTGGCCATCTCTGAAGAAAGCTAGGTGAGATTTTGATACAGCAAGAGAGAAGGTATTGATGACATTCTTTTCATTTATTTGGCAAAAAAAGGAGAATGTGTATTGCTATCGCTACAGGAACTTCTGTGCCTTTTTAGCTCACAAAGATTGAACTAAAGAATTAACTTCAATTTATCAAACTGCCAACTTCAATGTAGCTTTAAGCCTTGTTTTATACTCGACGTGTCCGCACAAGCGTAAGGGTGTGCACAGCAAAAATTACATCAACGCAGAGTGCGCAAGATTTTTGTACATTTATAATTTTTTCCTTGGTCAACTTTTCTTTTCCTGAAACTGACATGTTCCTCACCCATCAAAACCCTAACTGAGGTGAAGTGTCGTCTGTGCGATTACCCCGCCCACTGGATACGCTCATTGGATGTCATGACAACAGTGTCACGCAGGAAAACTTTAAATGTCTCGCTTTTGCTTTCATTTCGGACCATATCCAAAAAGAAATGTAAAAACAAAACTGAACTAATGATTTATACGTTTAACATGCGTTAATCAAAATAGGAAATCCACACTTTTAATCCCTCAAACAATTAGTGCTCTTGAAATACGGAATGAAGGCGGCGCCGGATTAAATTCCCTCCGGGTCCGGACTTTGAGAAGTGCTGAGCTAGAGCTTAGATCGAAAAAAAATCAAGCCCAACCCTACCCGAGCCCGTGCACATTGTGTCCAAGCCCGTCCCGTCCCGGCCCGACACATTAACTGTAGTTATGAGCCCCAGCTAGGGTTGCCACCTTCAATACAGAAAAATAAGGGACGCCTGCCGCAGCGGTGGCCACACCCCTCGGGGCCACGATGACCACAGTTCCGATGGTGTGCCAGTGCAGTGGTCGTATATCATAACTTAAAACCTAATTTGTATATATATATATATATATATATATATATATATATATATATATATATATATATATATATATATATATATATATATATATATATATATATATTAAGATTGATACCAATGGACATTATAATAGGATATCTGCTATTGAAATCAGTGTGAACAGATGCACTCAGTATAATACACAGCTATGACAATGAAAAACAAACTCAACTGCTGTAACCTAGGGGAGTAGGATAAGAAATTGCAAATTAACTCGAGTAATTTTATAGTGTTGTGAACAAAGATTTTGACTAAAATATTTGTCATTGTTTGCAGTAACACCATCCAAACAGTGAAACCACACCTAAATAACTGTAAATGATATAATATCTACAATCATTTCTTATTTTAATAAAACACTAAACAACATTTTTATTTTTGGTAAGTTAAGTAAATATATTTATGTATTATTCCGTTTTTATAGTCTATTGTTAATTCTATAGTATTGGATGATGCAATTATTTAAATTTGTTAAGCATAACAAATAGGCTAGTTGTTTATTTTATTCCTAAAAGATCCTATTTTGATTAAATATATATATATGTATATATATATATATATATATATATATATATATATATATATATATATATATATATATATATATATATATATATATATATATATATATATATATATATATATATATATATATATCTTATCTCTTATTAAAGTAATGCTTGTGTCTGACTATACAACTTAACCTTAATAAACAAATCATACCATAACATCATTAATGTAGCCTACATTATTAACATTATTTCTTAATAGGCAGTATTTATGAAATCAAAAAATTGAGGTGATAAAAAAAAAAAAAAAACATAACTGTCTGCCTCAGGAGATGCTTGAGGTATGAAGAACTGTGCCGTGGACACTTTCCAGCCAAATATTTATTTCTTCCCACTCTCGTCTGTACCTCTGCATCCGCTTGCGTTTCTGCTCTGAAACTTTTACAGCTGGACGCGGAGGTATTTGGACCTGCCTCCGCCATCGTTTCAAATGGATTCTGCCAATATAGAAAAGAACCTATACCTCTTCTTACTCTGATTGGCCGTGATTCACGGCCCGTGAACCTGAAACAAACCAATCAAACAAACCAACGACGGCAGCGACCCAATTAGGGGCAGAATAGGACGTGTCTTCACACAATGCGGGTGGACCTATGCAAAATACGGGACAAATCGCGTCCCGTATTGCTTTGATACGGGACGCGTCATTTTTCCTGAAAATACGGGACGATTCCGTATTTCAAGGGACGGGTGGCAACCCTAGCCCCAGCCCGATTTAAACCCGACCATTTTTTAATACATGGGCGTTCTGATGAGAACGAGCCTGTAATGAGCAAAGCGGACTGGTGTGACTCATGTTAAAACAAACATTAATAATTTGAAATGAGCTGATAACATCACTGTTTTCTCCAGAGCGACTGTAAAGCCGAATCAGATTTTGTTGCTATATTTTCCTGTTTAACACAAGCTGCTTTGAAACAATCGTCATTGTAAAAGTGCTATATAAATAAAGTTGACTTGACTCAGCTCAATAATCCGCTCATGAACCGCTCACCGGTAAAATGATGTTCACTCAAAGATTACATTTATCTGTAGCTTACTATACTTGTTGTAGCCATTAAACAATGTTTATTTGTTTTGTTTGTTTTTTCATATTTATGTGATCTGATGATCTGATTATGATAAAGATGTGAGTGGGTCAGAATTAAGGTTATATTTAGTTTAATATTAAGTTTTGTTTTGTAGAAAGCATTTGTTTAGTTTTGTATAAATTGTATCTTAATTTTGATAAAGGTTTCTTCGGCCAACTGCCTGGATTTAACAAATAAGAAGCAAACAGCAGACTATAATCGTGACGTAAAGTCGCAGGAGCGATCGCTTCAATAAACCGCGTCTCATAAATAAACCGAAACTCAGCAGGCTACTTGCCTCAAAGACATGAGAAATATGTGCATAGAAAGCTTGAAATGTCCACTTTTAAGTGAAATGATTTGAAACTGAAAGATTTAGTTAAGCAAAGGTCAGAGTTCACGCGAGCAGCTCATGACTGTTAAGAATGCTGCTCTCCATTACTGCATGTGCTGTGAGTTTAACGTGCATTTTCACACTAATCCTGACTTGTGCAACTTAGTAGCCTACACATTTGTTTCTTAGTTGTAGTATTAGTTTAGCCTAGAAATCTAGACGCACCCTAGCGGCAGCAAAGCCAGACCCGGCCCAGAGGTTAGTGCCGTGAAATCTCGGCCTGACCCGGCCCGCAGGTCGGTTCGGCTCGGGCAGGGAATCTAAACTCTAATATGAGCACCATACCCCAATATTTCAGGAGGTAAATGTGCAAACGGCTAGGCCATGAATCCAGCTTCACTTTTGCACTAGTTATGTGTTCTTGATTGCTGTAAAGATGGAACAAGACGTAGTTGTGATTGGCAAGGCTTGCTCTCATCAAGGACAGAGCCAAACATTTTCTTTTTCATTTTCTTTATTCTTGAGGAGAGATATGAGCCTGGCACGGAGCCCGATGCTAACGTTTTCCAGCATATGCGGGGAGTGTAGTCCTCCGTCTCTCTGGGGGACCGAACGGGAAGATGGAAGCATGCAGTTTCAATTATCCAACCCTGAACTGTGCTCTTACCAATCAGCAGCCACGCATTGCATTACCCTTGGGGTGGGATGAGATGCTAATTCAAAGCGCCTGTGCTACTGTCAGCAGTCCTCTGTGAATGCTAACAAAACAAGCCACATCTAGCGTTCAACATAAGGCACGGGACTCAATAAAAGCCACTGTCACATTCAGATCCAGCAAGTAAACTCGAAAAGACTGCAGAGAAAGCTTGCTAATAGAAGCGTTACATTGTGATTAGACGCTAATCTGATGTGGACAAGAGCCCATTTGCATGGTTGTGCATTTGCAGTCGGTTGAACTGCTGGTCGCCAAATGACCTGGTTATCCTTGCAAGGTCACGCTTTGTTGGATTCTTCTGCACATCTTAGTAAAAGGAAATGGAAGCCATGTGTTCTGCTATGTCTTTTTTCTTTCCTTCCCCAAATCTCTGAAAGTCAGTGTTAGGTGATACCCTCTTCTATGGAGACACTGGAACACACAGTCTCCACCTTGCATTTGAGATGATGCTGAAAAGGTGGCGCCTAGAAAAAATTAGAACAAAAGTGCCTGAAATGGCTCATGATAGGAATTGTCAAATGTCTACATAACTTTCTGAGCAAAATGGCTGCAGTTTCTTTGAAACAAACAGAGGACGATACTTTTTAACGTAATTCAAAACATCTCTGAATAATTCTAATCAATGAAAGGATGAAACAACTAGGTTTTCATATTAGGCACAAGACTGTTTTCAAAAGTCATGTCATAATCAATAATGTCAGGGATTGCCTAACTTGAGCTGTGTGAGCTGAAACTAAAGCGTGAATTAACACCGGTAAACGGATATGCTCTGTTAACGGGTTAAATATACTAGAATGTAAAATATATAAATATACAGAAACCTAAAATTACAAATTGTATCTACATGAAATTGTGCAGAATCAAAGTTACATGCAAGTTGTACAGTGTACATGCTCCACCATTTGTCTGGCTATCACCAGACCAAGCTCAATTTAATATTGAACATTGGTCTGGGGAGTCTGCTCTGTATTTTCTACTTCACAAGAGGTGTGACCAACTGGCATTATTCAAATGACTCTGTATGCGATTGGATAGTCCTTCAACCAATCAGACCACAAGAGGCGGGATCAACAGACAACGATCCATCGTTTCTCTATCTGTCATTGTGTTAAACCTGCCAATAGCGTGCCAGGTGGATAAGCCAGTCTGTGATTGGTTCCCGCAAAAGTGTAACAGAAGCATTAGAAATTAATGTACGGGTACTCCACCATAACAATGCGTTAAAACCAATGCCGCACACGTCCTGAAAAGTGAAGCCAAAGTGTCTCCATCACTCCCAGGTGGTTGGTCACTGTATAGCTCATAAACCCCGCCCTGTCCATGTATTCAAATGGGATGTGAGACACACTAAACAATCAAATTGCACTTCAAATACATTTTTCCAAAGATTGGTTTCTGTCATTTTAGGTATTTTTTTATCATAATGACATTTGATAAGTTTGGTTTTAGATATTTGATACTATAAAAATGGGGGTGTGATGTCATAACTGATAGCTGAGATTGACAGCTTCTCTGAGCGAAGTGGTCTCTAATGCACCAACTGAATTTTTTCAGGATTTTTGGGAGGAGATTGGAGCTTTAGCTTAAATTTCAATTTTTTTCATAATTTTATTTCCCACCAACATTCTGAGTTGTTCTGCAGTACAGGGCTTTTGATGCCGTGACTCTACTTTCTGCTCTCTACTGTACAGATTTGGTCCCGAGATCCTTACTTTGCAGATGCTGGTCCCAAATCAGCGCCATATTCAGACAATGGCTGCTTCACTTTTATACAATGAAAGATAGTAAGGGCTGTCGCCAATCTTATTTTTACAGTCTATGGTTAAAACACAAACTATTAATACTATTTTTTTTTGTCATTTAATTTTGTGAAATTCTGCATGTTTAAATTAGGATATAAAGTGAATATTTGGAAATATTTTGCATTCATTAATTATATTTTTATTTTATTGACAAAAATGTGAAGCCCTTTTAGAATACAGAGTAAAGCTGACTAAATGATAAAATATTGAATACATTGAGGATATTGTCATCAAAACACGAAAAAGAACTTGTAACTCAATTAAAGGGATTTAAGTTTTCTTCATCACAAGCAACTCTCTCACTTTTTATGGTTTCTGTAGCACAGTATACGGCGATATTGTGTCTCCCTGGTCCTCTCATCTACGACATCTTTGGCCACATCTTCAATCACTCCTCCTAAACACCCCCCTGCCGAAGCTTGGTGTCAGGCTTGCTGTGTAACCGCTTTCCCGTGACGACCCCTCGCTCTGCTGACTTTTCCGTCAGAAGCGGAGCAGCGTTGCTGAGGTCACAGGCCTTTGGAGTGCAGCCAGTCACAGCTAGTCACTCGCTAATTGCCCACTTCTGGAGTTAGTTACGGTGACGGAGAATCCTCAGCATCCAGGGGGCACGACCGCTCATGAGATGGAATTAAAAGGATGGACAGGTGATGAGTGGAGCTAACCATGGGTTAACTTGATCTATCCACTATAGCAAGAGCTGATAATAATGCCCAGAAGTCAAGCACACAAACAAAGAGGGAAATGCTTGGTCAACACCAGTGTTAATCTTGTTAACAAAAATGTTCACAGATAAATGTCTTCATTTATTTTGTCAACAATAAGACTAACATTTATATTAAAACAATGTTTTAATAGCTGAAAATATAATCATTAAAAGTAATGCCACATGATATTTACAATAAATATTAACACATATTTAAGGGAGGGGGGGTCTAATGCTATTTCATGCATTCTGACTTTTGAAAAATTAAAAAATTGTTTGTGTACTGTGCTTCAAAAACACTTCAAAACTTGTTTGTGTACTGTGCTCGATTAACTGAGACTTCTTACAGCACTTGCAGGTTGTTGGCCTTGTCTGTTTCGTTGCTTCTATTGCTCTTCCCTTTTTGTAAGTCACTTTGGATAAAAGCGTCTGCTAAATGATTAAATGTAAATGTAAATGTGACTTATCTACAGTGTTAAAGAGTTGGATTATCATGCTATAAATTAGTTTTAAAAAAGGTCAAAGTTTAAAAAAAAAATTATTGGCCGTACGATGGAGTATTTCTGTGCCAAATACACTCCTTCAGGGTTCATACAAGTTTCGGAAAGTTTTTAAGTATGGCCCTGTATGACGTCATGAAGGGCAGAATTATTTGTATGAGCACTTCTCCCGGATGAGCGTGTGCGCACATCAACCAGAGCGAGAGCAAGAGCGCGTCCATCAAAAAAGCTTTGTTCGGGTTACAGAAGGTTCCCAAAGAAATCAGCGTTAAGGAGACAATGGATGCAGTTTAATTTTCTTTCCAGCATCTTGGTGACATTTTTACATACTCTTTATAAACAAGGCCCAGTTCGACGCTAGATTTGCAGATCATTTGTAACTGAAAGATGTAGCGATAAAAGATGAGTCAAAACCACAGGCCATGAGTGAAACTGCATCAAATGTCTGAAATGTCAAAATGTGTGATTTGTTGGCAATTGGCACGTAAGCGCATATAATATAAAAAAAACCCCAAATGTATAGACTGAATCAATAATACAGAGATAATGTACTGAGTGTGTTCTCATGACTCTTTAGATCCGCCCACTGCATGCCTACACAAGCTTGGCTGTTTTAGGAAAGAATTGGTACAGCATACCTGTTTTACATAAATATGATAATAATAATATGATAAAAACTAAAGACTCTTCAGAGGTAAAAAGGATGCAGTGCTACACTATAGGTGCACAAGATTAACATGGGATTGGCAGAAACTGTGTTGTTATGTACCCTTTAAATATATTTGTATTATTTAATATATAAAATGTGGGTTAAATTTGCATGTTCTTGTCAACTAAAACATTAAAGGGTTAGTTCACCCAAAAATGACTTTCATTAATGACTCACCCTAATGTTGTTCCACACCCGTGAGACCTCCGTTCATCCTTGGAGCACAGTTTAAGATATTTTAGATTTAGTCCGAGGCCTTTCTGTCCTTTGAATGTAAGTGTATGCACACTATACTGTCCACGTCCAGAAGGTAATGAAAACATCATCAATGTAGTCCATATGTGACATCAGTTGGTTAGTTAGACTCTTTTGAAGCGTCAACTATACATTTTGGTCCAAAAATAACAAAAAATACGACTTTATTCAGCATTGTCTTCTCTTCCGCATTTGTTTTCAAACCTTAAATAAAGAATCAAACGGTCGTGAATTAGCAGATTGATTCATGATTCATATCGCCAATGTCATGTGATTTCAGCAGTTTGCCAGTTTGACAAGCGATCCGAATCTTGAATCATGACCGTTTGATTCTTTATTTGAGGAACACGGAAGACAAGACAATGCTGAATAACGTCATATTTTTTGTTACTTTTGGATAAAAATGTATTTTCGATGCTTCAAAAGAGTCTAACTAACCAACTGATGTCACATATGGACTACTTTGATAATGTTTTCATTACCTTCTGGACGTGGACAGCAAGTGGGCATACACTTACATCCAAAGGACAGAAAGGCCTCGGACTAAATCTAAAATATCTTAAACTGTGTTCTGAGGATGAACAGAGGTCTCACGGGTGTGGAACGACATTGGTCATTAATAAAATAAATTTCATTTTTGGGTGAACTAATCCTTTAATTTAGCTAAAATTAGACACCATTTTAGTCCAAGAAAAACCGACTAAAATTATACTACATGAAAAAATCATTTAAATTGTATCAATATGACTAAAAAATGAACACTGCACTCATACACTTAACATAATTGCTTTAACATTAGGTCCATGTTGATTGTATTTCATTAAAGTAAAAACTATGTGTCTTTGCTTACAATTTTAAATTGCAACATTTATTGCTGCCTTCATGTGCTATCGGAAATTTCCAACTTCCCACTTCCAAATTTGTGATTACGAGCTTGTCGCATTCAAATGTTAGCTTTTTAACTAGGAAACTAGCATTTACTATTCTAATAGCATGTGAAGGCATCATAAGTAGCTATAGCTTTTACCGTCACACAGTTATATAGTGTATGTTTCGGGCCTTTGATGAGAGGAATGAGGGGAAATAAATGATGACATATCTTCTCTCTTTCACGCACAGTTTAACATGACTCACGAGCTTGCCAACTGGAAACCATTATCCAATTGAGTAGAATTAAGGCATTAACATAATTAAGGCATTCACTACATTACATGGGAAAAATGCTCATTTGCTTGCCTAAATTGCAGTATAATTCCATCCATGATTCCCTTTACATTCCTCTTTCGGCGCTGCACTATAATTTCCGCTCCGGTGTCCATTTCATCAGGATCACCTTTGTGAGCGGGTCTTGGTATTAGGGGCCGTTGTTCTTTCTGTCTGAATCGTGATGGAAGTATGGAAAGGATATTCAGATCATATTTCTGCAAGAAAAAAACTGCCCTTCCTGTCTCTCTGAAAAGCCACAGATCAACCAAATTCCAGCCCGAAATGCTTTTATCCATTGTTTTTCGTCATTTCTGACTGGATTCAGTTACAGAACCTCTCTGCTCTTTCACCAAGGGCCAAGGACACAAAAAAGTACTTACTGTAGACCTGAAAAAAAGAGTCTAACACTGTCACTTTGTAAAATTCGAAAAACCTCTTCCCTTCGCCGATTATAGCCCATTACAGAGTCACTGATGTCAAGACGATGGCAGAGGATTCAACAGTTGTAGAATGAGGAATGATAACTGGCATTAAAGAGCTGGTTTTCTACCCAGATTGTGGGCGGCTGAGAGGATTCCCACAGCTTTACAAGTTTACACAAGACTCCGCAGTCTCTGTTTGTGCAAATGCAAGAGCCGACCATGCATCATTGATCATGTTTTTGTGCCTAGAAAACATAAACATTTGGTTTTCTATGATGTACTGCGCATTGTTGATGCAAATTCAATTCAAATAAGGTCACACAATTTACATATAAAATATATAATTAAAACAATTTAGAATTCCATTATTAGATTAATTAGCCAATCATCATTAATATTATGTGGCTGGAATATATGTTTAAAGGTGCAGTGTATAGTATTTATGAGGATTTATTGACAGAAATGCAACATAATATACATAACAATATTTTCAGTGGTGTATAAAAACCTTACTTAATAAACCATTATGGTTTTTATTACCTTACAATGAGCCATTTCTATCTGTATCTATCCCCTTACAGTGAAATCGTCATTTTGCGCTGTCATGTTTCTACAGTAGCCCTAAATGGACAAACTACAGGGTGCTAGCCACCCTCTGCTCTCTCCTGCAACATTTTAGGGAGGGGTGAGAGGTGGGCGGTTGCAATCCCAACCTCAACACTGAATGCCGCTAAAATTTACACACTACACCTTTAAATTAATATCATTGTGTGTGGATGATTGATTGTGCCAAACTGAGGAGGAAAGCTACATCATTTTTGATTTTTGGTTTCTCCCAAGGTTTCTACCTCATCTACCTATATCTCTTCTAGCATTATACAAATAAACTGTATAATGCTGTTGTAATTTTTTACAACACAAAACTAGTACCGGTATATAAAATATTTAAAGAAATCTTTATATTTTCTTTACACACACAGACACACACACACACACACACACACACACACACACACACACACACACACACACACACACACACACACACACACACACACACACACACACACACACAATAAATAAATATATATATATATATAGTTATTGTAGTATTTTTCATGTATACAATATAAATATATAAATATATCTGTTTTTAATTTATATTAAAATATATACTACAATACTAAATATGTAATATATAACACACACACACACACACACACACACACACACACACACACACACACACACACACACAGTATAAGTAATATTTGTACATACAATATTCATAATAAATATATAATTATTTTTATTTATATTAAAATATATAATATAATAGCAAAATGCAAAATAATTAATAAATATCAGAAAATATAAATCTAATAAAAATCAAATTTCTACAATGTTCTGTGAAGGGGCTAGCAAAGAAAGTAAAAAATATCTAGCCTAGTAGCCAGGCTGGACCGGTAGAAAAATGCTTATGGTTGAGTCTCGCTATATGTGAAACATTACTCAATAAACCGCTGCGATTTGCATCAATGCCCAGCACATCAGCAACAGATTCTAAATGTCAAACTCATGAATAAAAGTGATGCAAGGTTCACATCGGCTGATTTATATCATTAGCCTAAGTTGGATTCCTGAGCAGACTGTGCATCCAAATGTCTTTTTTCTTCTTTTGACACCATGGCATTTACTGCCTGATCTACATGCTGCTGAGAGTTTCACTGTGAAACACCTGGTAAAACAGAACTCGTTTTTCCAACACTACCCTATCTGTATAATAAATCATTATTTTGTTCATTAAATAAAACATTTTCTCCACACTGGTTTCTTTCCATTTACCACAGGAATCAAGAGCCTTTCATCCAACAAAACAATTCGATATGATGCATTTTTATAAGCCTACTTGACACGCTAAAACTCAAGCAGACAAGCGGCCTAGCAGAATCTGCATGACAATGTTGTGTAAAACCTTTCTATGCCTCTCTGAGGTGCCTGCTTGTGTTTTTGGTAAACAGAGACTTCCTGCTAATGCGACTTTCTAATGCCACGCTGACACACAGTAAAAGCAAACTAACAGCGGGGTACCAAACTCTCTCCTTGTCTCCTTCTGTGTTCTTTGGGTTGTTTTTGTCATTTCTCCTGTGGTGGCCAGTGTGGGCAGCTTTTCAACAGCTGGAGATCTCCTCTATATAGGGCCTTCAGACTTTAAAAGATGGCAACGAAAAAGTAATAAAGACAGCATTAAAATGTTTACAGCCTGCAATCATTTGGAATAAAGCCTCTTTTTGCTGCAGTTGTACTCAGTATGGTTGAGAGAAAAAGAGGGAGCGACTCCTAGGTCAACACACTCGTATGTTTCAAAGGTGCTAAAACAACCAGGCAGGAACAACAGTCCAAATAACGCCCCACCTTTTTCAGTCTAGAAAAATATAACATGATAATGTTTATTCAAGGACTTAAAATAGCTGCTTGAAATATTTGAATTGTTTCTGAAATAGTTTAAAGTGTATTTGAAAGGTGCAATTTATATTCTGCTGGCCATTTGTGCAAAAACAGTTTTTAGTTACTGACGCCATTGTAGAAATGCTATTTTCACAGTCAGCCATGATTAAAGACGGTGGTTAAGGAGGCTACCCACTATAAATCCACCTGCCATTTTTGCATTTTTGATTAAAGTCACCATGTCGATTAAAGTCGGTCAGAGACACCAATTGCTATATTTATTATTAATGTTTTATTAATTCGGCTTAATATCCGATATGCGTAATGCACCCATGGTACGGCAGCAAAGTTCCTTGAATATTACGCAGGAATGAGAGTATAGTTCCTAGTCATATCGGTTTAGAAAATCGCAACGTTTCATTTTCCATCCGTACATGATGTGACTATACACATCACAACATGTATAGGAAAATGTTGGCGTTATTTTGTCACTTATTGAGCAGTAGGCTAGATGGAGCCATTTAACTCCAGTCTTTGTGCTAAGCTAGGCTAGCGGTGGGTGCGTCAGACAGAGTTATGGCACAAACGGAGATGAGAAAGGTATGTATGGACTACCATAAGGCCGGAGACGCACTGCAAACATGGCGTTTCTGCTGCGTGTCAGCCGCGGGGCGGCTGCCTGGCGTTTTCTCTGTCTTTGCACACCAGAAGCGTGTCTGACGCGGCGCATCTGCTGCTGGGAAGCCCTATACTTCATGTTAAATATAAATATATTGCCTATTGATACAGCAAAGACAACGTCGGCAGTAGCCTATTGACCATACATACATATGGTATTGACGGCAAAATAGGCTACAGAATATTTCGTTCTGTATTGACAGGTTTAATATTTCAAAATCGATAATTATGTTGTTTTTTATTATTACAAGTAGGCCTATATCTGCATTTATGTTAACCTAAAGACTTTCAAACATGAAAATGTCATTTATTAATATGTATTCGTGTCAAAATTGCATATAAACATATTTTTCTATGCTATTTTGCCTAGAAACGCTTCCAACACGCTCGCGTGTCGCGTGAAAAATAGGCGTCTCTTCTATTTGAAGCATGCACGCGTTGTCCACTGTGTTAAATAATATTTCATCCTTCAGTCTTTTTCTACTTTACCACAGTAAAGATGTGAACGGGTGTAATAGACAAAAACGAAAGCAAACGAAAGGAAGAAACGTTTATAATTCCCTGCAAAAAATGAGTGCGACGCGAGTGAAGATTTGGGAAAAGAAATGAGATGTCCCGTGGGATAAAATGGACTAACTTCAGGCCTATTGTTAAAATTCACGGAAATCGGAATACCGGATGACCAGATTGCAAAACAGATTTAAAAAGCTGGCAAATCTTAAATTGGGCTCAGCCTCATTCGGCAGGAATCCATAGCCTGGTTTCATGGCTGCGATGTAACATCTGCAAATGTATTTCCCTTGTAAAAGCTTTGTGCTTCACCCCTGTGGTAAAAATCACGTAAAACAGCGTTCACAAACAAAACACTGGGTCAATATTATAGTTCGAAATTATAGTTTTAATCAAGTAGAAATTAGTAGCCTATGAAAGGAGATATTAAAATAAAAAGTGCACAACTCCTCCTAAGTGGAAGCAAGCAAATTTTTCCCCTCACGTGCAAACTAGCGCTGATGTGTCCTTATTCAAATTAGTTAAATAACAAATTGTAGTAGAAAATATATTTATGTAAAGAGATAAAATACAGAGTAGCCTATAGTAAATTATATATTTTTATTAAAAAAATTAAAAAATTATGATAAAGTGAACTTTCTAGCAAAAAATATGAAGGCTGGAATGTAAACTTTGTTTTTTTTTTTTTTTACGGTGATGGCGGTGACGATCTCAGACCCGCGGTAGGCCTCACGTGACCGCGGTATTACGGTAAAACGGTAATCGTCCCAGTCCTAATCATGGATCAACTACGATCTGTAATTCCCCATTTTCTTATTGGAGAAGGCGCTTCACTCGGTTATACATTATTTATATATATATATATATATATATATATATATATATATATATATATATATATATATATATATATATATATATATATATATATATATATATATATATATATACATATATATATATGTATATATATATATTATATATACATATATATATGTACATATATAAATAACACAATAGGAAAGATTACAACTTCAGCTTCATGTCAACTTAACTTTATTTTTAGCATAAGCACTAAACGCAATAATACTAACAAATAAAACAGAAAATGAATAGTTCTGGTTTTAAAATCTGATTGGATATTCC
The DNA here is from genome assembly GCF_024679245.1 of Pseudorasbora parva. Taxonomy (NCBI): domain Eukaryota; kingdom Metazoa; phylum Chordata; class Actinopteri; order Cypriniformes; family Gobionidae; genus Pseudorasbora; species Pseudorasbora parva. Next base: position 41,197,044 of record NC_090180.1, on the reverse strand, counting down.
TGTTTGAAGCTGTTATAGCACACTGATACTGTGACTAGACCAGCTGTACATAAAATGCCTGAAGTTATGATGTCATAAACAGCCTACAAGGGCTGCTGAATGATAGTACTTGTCAGAAGAACTGCTTAATCTTAAATGTTAATATTTCATAATCACAATGGTCTTTTTTTGTTATTGCAGTCTTTTTCTAAAACAAACTGATTTAACAGGAGTTTAATACTGTAGGCGTTTTGTGCCTAAAAACAACCTTTTAACCTTGTCAATCACTGCACAGCCTGCACAGCGCTTCTTTAAAACACTCATAAATGTCAAGCTTATGGAATATTATTTAAATCAGTGAGTTTCCACTCCAGCTATCACTGAGAACACACATAAGCGCAAAGCAAAACGGCCAAAAAAGACACTACACAACCTGATCATCAGATTTTCACGCATCAAAAAACGAAATGATTATCTCTATTCGCTTTTGTACTTATATAAGACGTGCACAGATCTGATCAGAATCACAATCATGGCACTGATTTTTCAAATGTCAAAATCCCTGTTTGTAACCATTATTCCAAGACGACAAAAGAAGAAAGAACAAAACAATATTAATTACCAATGAGAAAAATGTAGAAGAATAAAAGTTTGACTTTACCGGAATTACAACAACAATTTACGGAAAAACCTATAGGGCTGTCAATCATTTTAAAAACATATTTAATTCGTATTAATTACAGGATGAGCCAATTAATCCAATTAAATTGATCAAATCAATCAAATTATAACCGTCATTCTAAGACAGCAAAAGAAGAAAGAATGAAATGAGATTAAATACCCATGGGGTAAAAAGTGTTTAAGAAATAAAGCCAGTTGGCATCATTGGCATTACATCATTACATGATATTTGATTTATTTTAATTAGAGTATGTGTCAATGAACTAATCAAAATAAATCACAGTTAAATTGCATACATTTTCATTATATTAATTAAATTGCACTGAATTAATGCTTTAAATTGATGATAAATGCTACAAATGACAAGCACATCAAACATTTAAGAGTATAACATCCTCTGCTACAGAGCTGGATTCAACAGAGATCCCGATTCTAAACTACACAACATAATTACCATGTAATTAATTTAGACAAAAAAAGTCTATTTAAAAATTAATTTGAATTATTTAAAACAGCAAAAAAAAAAAAAAAAAGATATTATTCAGTGGTCCCTATCATACACCCAGTGCAATGTGACGCCAGGCACAATGTGTTTTTTGCTCGTTTCAGCAAGGCGCAGTTATCATTTTCATGTCCAGTGTCACATTGTTTAAGTAGCAAATGGACTCGCGCCCATCTGTTTGCCCTTGGGCGTGCTGGTCAGAAACCAAGGTGTGTTCAGGAGCATTGTTGGTGAAAAACACGCCCTTTTGGACCGTGCGCCGACCATTTTTACTGTCGTTAAACTAGCACCATGCGCTTCAGACCATGCACTCAGATTGTTATAAGGGCCCAGTGACTCACTGGCTTTGTTTAAATACACAACTTTTGTTTCAGTCGGACTGAATTAATTCCTATTGATGAATCTGAATGTGTGTTCGCGTTTATGTGTGCGTTTATTTGTCACAAGCTTCAAAATGGAATTGTTTTTTTTTTTACATGCGCACACTGCACAAAGATGCAGAGTTCCACCGCTGTTTGCGCATGATGACCATTCTCCTACATTGGTTATTCATTTGTTTTAAACAGCAGACTTTATAGTTCAAAATTTGGAGACATCGGGCCTCATTCATAGCCTAGAAATCTGGACACATCCTAGCGGCAGCAAATCTAATCTGCCCACGAGTGTCGTCTAGCAACTCTCAATACCCTTCTGAGCTGTTAACGCCAAACTATTGACGGTCCAATCACATCGTGTATAGAGTCGGTGGGTGGGGCTTAACATAATGACGCCAGAGTTGCGCTTGCGTGCTTCTAGTAAACACAGAAACTGGCGAACGGCGGTCTTTCGAATCAGCTTTGACCGTGACTCTGGAAGACTTGGAGTTAAGCTTTTCTCTGAGAAAAGAACAAAGAACGGCACTGAAGTCATTCTTAAAAAGGGAAGATGTGTTCGGAGTTTTGCCGACAGGATACGGCGAATGTTTAATCTATCAACGAGCTCCGCTTCACCTTCATTGCTCTGTTTTTTTGTTGCACTGGTAGCGCAATCCTATCGCGTGCAGAGGGAGTTTGAAAGACAACCGTTTATCCCGCCCCTCGGATTGAGCCCTGTCTATGGTGAGTTTCCAGACCAAACATCTTGATGTGGGTCTGGATTGTCAGGCTACCTCATTCATGAAACACGAGCAGAACGAATACGTGTGTGAACCGTTCGTAAAAGACATACATTTTCGGATTCACAAAAACGTTCGCATTTTCAAAATGTTAGTTGGTACGAAATAAATTTACACCTGCTCCCTACTACGAGTAAATGGTGCGTAAAACATTTGAACATTCTGTGTTCTAATTTAGGCAAACTGATGATATTGCATTTTGATGCACAATGTAGGGCAGGTCTAACATAATAATATTTCACAGTTTGATTTGCCCCGTCTTTTTTGTTTTGTTTTGTTTGTACTGTTTAACGTTGGGTAATAGGCAGTGCTCGGCACTGTCATTTTTAACTAGGCCATCCAATCACAGTGGAGTAGGGGCGGGTAAAAAACTACACCGACCAATCATCCCACTTGTATATAAAGTTAATTTCAAGCATGACGCATAAAGATAAAGTTAATGAGATGTCTTCCTGTTGAAAAAAAGTGTCATAAATGAGTGTCCCATCATTCTTCAAATCGCTACTGTAGACATCAGTGTTAATATCCGAACTCTAAAATTACTGTGACTGTAATAATGATTTTTAATGAAGCTGTTCCATACCTATACAGTCTCTCTCTGGGTCAGCGGCACTGCCAATGCAGATTTTAACGTTCCTCTATGATTTTGTCAAATGTTTAATAGACAGAGGAGAATCACTGACATTTAGGAATAAGATCACGTGGGTGTTTAAATAGACATTTCGATCTTTTAACAATTAATCATGCAGCTCTACTCTGCTGTGTCCCTTCCTGTTTATCTTAGACACTAATCCTGGACATGAATCCTCTGAGCTCATGACATTCAGCTGAGCAACATAAAAGTGTGTGTGATAGACAGCAGGATATTACATATGTCACTCAGACCAGCGGGCGTCTCTTTTGAGGCCGACGTTTCCCTGGTTTAGTGTTTCAGAGTGAAATCGTGTTTCTGTCGCTTAACACAGATACGCCACGCATTTCAGCTGCAAGACATTTTCAGAGACTTCAAGGAGGACCACAGACAGCGAGAAACCAATCGACGTAAAAACTAATCGAGCTTGTTTACACACAGACCGAAAACCGGACCACTATTTTAGCACTAAACCTCAAAAGAGTTTCACAGATCTATTTGGATTTTTTTTTTTAAACTGTCATGTGACTCCACGGTCGTCTGGTTACCGAGACAGAGAGAATGCCTAAAGAAAAACCCTTAAAGTCGAGCTCACCTAAGAGCTTCATTTACACATTAAAGAAGAAAAAACTGGGGCAAGCTATTTTCAGAGCTCAACCTTTCTGCGACTCCAGTGAAAGCTGAGAGGTAAAACAGGTGTTGCTGTGATGCATGGGAGGGCAGGTATCTGGGTTGAAAGCCAGTGGGAGACCCAGGGCTCAGATACAGGCACAGCTAACGAGACACTGGATGAAATGTCGAGCAGCCGGCAACACAGTCTGAACCAATAACCGGCTTCACGGTCTTAGAAAAAAAGGCTCCAATTAAAGGGTTAGTTCACCCCCCAAAAAAATTCTGTTATGAATGAATCCCCCTCATGTCGTTCCAAATCTGTAAGACCCATCCTGAAGGCAAAGAAAGGTGAATACATTTTGTGCATGAAAAACAAACAAAAATAAAGGCTTTATACAATAATTTCATCACGTCTGTGTCAGTCTCCTAAGCTGCTGACATAGTAAATACAGTCGAGTTCACATGAGCACCTCAACGCATGTGTGTGTAAATGCATAGAAGAGTGACACGGATATTAAGAAATTGTTGCATAAAGTCGTTATTTTTGTTTGTTTTTTGCACACAAAATTAAGATCGAACAACTGGAGTCACTCTATTACTATTAACTCTATTACTGGACTATTAACAATGTCTTTACCTCTCTGTGCCTTGAAAGTGTTCATTGAACGAAGGTCTTACGGGTTTGGAACGACATGAGGGTAAGTAATTAAAGGGTTATTTCACCCAAAAATGAAATTGATGTCATTAATGACTCGCCCTAATGTTGTTTCTTCAGAACACAGTTTAAGATATTTTATATTTTAGTCCCAGAGCATATGCAGTCTACATAAAGATTCAAACAGCCATGAATCAGTGAATCGATCAATGATTCAGATCGGCAATGTCACGTGATTTCAGCAGTTTGACACGTGATCCAAACTATTGAAATCGCGTGACATTGGCGATCCAAATCACTGATCGATTTACTGATTCAAGGCCGTTTGAATCTTTATTTGAGGAACACGGAAGAGAAGACAATGCTGATTAAAGTCGTAGTTTTTGTTATTTTTGGACCAAAATGGATTTTTGATGCTTCAAGAGATTCTAATTAACTAACTGATGTCACATATGGACTACTGTGATGATGTTTTTATTCCCTTTCTGGACATGGACAGTAAAGTGGGCATAGACTGCATATGCTCTGGGACTAAAATATAAAATATCTTAAACTGTGTTTTGAAGATAAACAGAGGTCTTACGGGTGTGGAACGACATTACGGTGAGTCACTAATGACATCACTTTCATTTTGGGGTGAACTAACCTTTTAATGACAGACATTTTTAGGTGAACTGGCCCTTTAAAGGAAGTGTATAAGATTGTGGCCAAAACTGGTACTGCAATCACTTTTACATTAACGATTAATCTGTAAAATTTGTCAACCAGTTTTTTAACCGCAATGCTTAAAAACACAAGCAAATGATAAGCTTTCCTGACCAATGCAATGACACATGAGTACAAAACCACGTAGAGACGATTGCCCCAAATGTCTCCCGGTATATCAGCCACCCCTGACTGCGCCACTCAAATCTAAGTCACATTGTAATCTACAGCGTCCATAATAACTGTTTTATTTGATAATGTGATGCTGGTAGTTATTTTTTTCATGGGCAAACAACGCTCACTTTTTCTTTATAAAATATAAAAATCTAGCTTCAAATGTCAAGAAAGAAGAAGAAAAAAATCATGGAAAGAAAATGTAAAGGAGAGAGCAAAGAGAAGAGAATGACTCCAGAAACTCTCATCTGAGAGACTGGGCTGTATCTGTTATTTATGTGGAGATAGTTTGGACGTCTTGTTGCTTGGACAGACCAGTGGGGCTGATCCCCCCGCTTCTACACCCCATTAATTTACCTCGCCATCGTTGCACATCGCCATGGGAACCTTATTACCACACTCTTGCACTCTCTAGTCAGCGCCTTTTCCGAGCAGATACAGTTGCTTTTCAGAAAACAGAGAATGAAATGGGGAAAGAGAGAGAGAGAGAGACCGGCAGAAGCGAAATCAGCCTTCACCTCCAGTGTAGAGGGAGTTGGAGAATAACAACGAGTGAAGCACAGATCAAAAGACAGCGGTTTTAATAACTTTCAGCCGAGAGGACGGACAAGACAACAGCTTGGAGGTGAAAAAGGAAGAAAATAAGAGGATGCAAGATACAGATAATGATCTGAGCGAACGCTGGCCCCATTAGACAGCAAGACGGTTTGTGTGTGTCCACCTGTCTGTGGACGTCAGCGACCGCCGTGCCGCTTGTTAGAACATGGAAGTTTGTGTCTCAGGGGAAGTACTTGAGCCGGAGGTGGAATCTCTCAGACATCTTTCCCTCTTTTTCTCCTTCCATGGTTTCTCTCTCACTCCATCTCCTGCCGTGACACTTTCATATTCAGATAAGCCAGGAACAATGGCACACATGCCTGATTGAAGCATCACGCACATACGCCTCATCACACCGCCTTGTTAGGCCGACCAGGGAGGCAGACGAGACAAAGGGACCAACGTCCCACTGTGGGAAATTATCTCAGAGTTTGAATCAGTGCTGCAGAAATGGCTGTCAGGGATTTTGCTTTTTGTTTAAGGGTACGGATGACGGCTGCCACTGCGTCATTGTGGTTATTAGTGCCATTTGCTTATTTTAAATAATTGATCCTAACCTTAACTTCTCTTTTTCACTTCCCAACATGCACTAGTCTAATGCAACAAAATTAAACAAACTGTGTGTAAGAAACGTATTTCAATTAATCATAAAATGGTCCTGATATGTCACTAGATCTATTAAGAGATCATGTTCATTTCAAATACTTATATCACTGACAGCAGTAGTCCGGTCAAGATATTGTCATTTAAAAGTTGTTGTTGCAGCCCTCAAATGATGTTGTTGTTGTCATGTTGTGTTTTAGCCTGAAGCTCCGCCCTCCACCTATCTACCAATCAGAAAGTCAGTATTGTTTGGGCATCCGGGTTGCCAGATCTGCTCTAGTCACCACAGCTGCAGCTACAAACGTTCCTGCTGATCCTGCAGCCGATCTGGCAACCTCGAGTCAGGGGGGAGGGGGAGAGGGGATAGTGATTGCAGTACCAGTTTTGGCCACAATCTTACATACACTTACTTTAAGATGAATACTGTGTCTGAAATTGGAAGCTGTCTGAGTAGGTACTGAATTTGAATTTACTCCCCGACCTTAAAAAAAGAATGTTCTATAGAGTATGAATATGGGTAGTATGAATGAAATTCGGACGGACTACATCCGCCATGTTGTTACTGTTGTTACTCCCATTCATAAATCTCATCCCATGGCCTCATGGGATAGTAAAGTGTCTATTTTATGCACACTTCATAATCTCAGTGAAAGTAGTAGTTAATTCGGGACTTTATACTGTTTTTAATTACTATGTATTTAGACATACTACCGTATTTTCTGGACTGTAAGTCATACTTTTCGCTTTTCATAGTTTGGCTGGTCCTGTGACTTATAGTTAGGTGTGACTTATGAATCAAATTTATTTCATACTGACTGAAAAGAATAAACATATAGCTATGTCTACAGCTGCTAGAGGACGCTCTATGCTGCTTCTGTAGCCTGCCCCTGAAAATATTAACTGAAAACAGAAAAAAAAACTGTTAACTGAAATATTAACTTAAAGACATCAACTGAGAAAGAGCATTTTGTTTGTGTTCAGTCTATTGCGCAGCTGAGCCTCTCCCACCAGACCTTTGTTCAAGCACCCGCCTGTGGACTCGTTCCTCCAGCTCTGGCCATCTTGCTTTCAGTCCACGATTAGATTTCTTTGTTTTCATCATTACAGTTAAGGTAACCTCTGCGGCTCCCGCTCTCCACACTGCTTCTGCCCTGCCAACACTTGCACGTGCAGTGTGAAGCTTGCCTTATAGTCCAGTATAAAACATTGACTTATAGTCCAGTGCAACTTATGATTGTTTCCTTCTCATGACACATTTTTTGACTGATGCGACTTATAGTCTGGAAAATACAGTACTCTTTTGGCAAACTGTTTTTCACATACTATATAGCAGGAAAGAATTTATTTTTGGACGCAGAGGTAGAGTGCAAGTGCAATAGTGCCAATTTCTGGAGTGCCCGGACAATTTTTCAGGCCTTAGTAATTGGGAAGTTTTTTTCCCATAGGGATTGTTATAAAGACTTCCTTAAAGAGTTATAAGCCATGAACCAAAACAACAGCTACGAGGTCAAATCCCAACATTACAAACATATATGTGAAGCAAAAGAATATTTAAAATAAGAGAGAAAACATGCACACATTGGATTTAATGAAAAAAACTACTATCCCATGAAGCATTGCAAATGACAATCAAACGCAAAGAAGAACAATAGACAAATATGACACTGTTGATTTAAAGATGATGACTGTATATAATGAAGTAAAAAAAAAAAACATGTATTCAAAAAATTTACTAAAATGGCTAAAATTTATAAAATAAAGTTAAAAAGTAGTAAAAAAGATTATAAAACGTATTTATGTACATTTTAAATATTAAACATTCTAAAATTAAAATGACTGAAAATATAAAAAAATAAAAGCTAAAAGTTCAAAATATTAATAAATACTATATATACTAAACTAACGATGGCTAGAATAGAATCCAAATTAAGAAAAACTGTCCAATCAAATACATTTTAACTGCGTTGTTCCTCAAGATTTAATTAATTCCTATGCTAATTCCATCTCATATTTCCCAAAGTCTGTTTAGCAGTGACTCCCTTCTGTTAATGAACATTTATAATGACCGGACATCTGCAATTGTCCAAATAATCCATGCAAACAGATTCTATTTAACAACTGTGACCACTTTTAGATGCACACTAGCGCTTTGGCTCGTTTGGCTGCAGCGGGATACTAACCTGCCTTTACGGTCACTCACCGACCACCCACTCGCCGGATAGAAACTACTGCTGTAAAAGTGAACAGATTTGTGTCTAGATACGAGCTAGAGTGCCAATGGGCATGAAATCCACAGCCCCCAGAGATGATACAAGATCAGCGTCATAAAAGCCCAGATGGCTGATAGCCTGTGGCAGACCTGCAGGACTATAGATGGCCATTCCACTATGGCCAATTATAGCAATCTCAACATCTCCCAGGAAAAATGAATGGCTCGGAGCGGGCAAAGCTGAAAAATGGTGTGTCCGCTTGTGGGGTTGTTTCTAAACAACTTCAATTGACTGTTCAAAAAAAGGAAGGAGTACTACAAACCAATGCTTTAAAAGACGAATGCATAGGAAGCAGGCCCAATGTGTATTCCGTTCATTAGAATAATCTTTATCTGTGTGGTGGATTGCTACGATTCCCAAAAAGACGGTATGATCTTCTGGCTAGCTTTGTCGTTGTTGTCGTTTTTTTGATATATTATCAGGCTTGTCGTAAGTTGAATCATTAACGTCATTGAGATGCCGGTTGCTGCATAAATCAAATAGTTATTATAGTGGAATATCCTCTTAAAGTTAAACTGTGCCATTTGTTTCAGATGTTCTCCTAAACAAGTGTAAATATCCAATATAAATGTATAGTTATGATGAACTGTTTCATGAGTTAATATTTAACATAACATACTAATACATATAACAAAGCATTTTAACAAAAAGCAAGTACTCCGATCAGGCATAACATTATGACCACTGACAGGTGGAGTGACACTGATTGTCTCTTCATCACAGCACCTGTTAGTGGGTACAATATATTAGGCGGCAAGTCAACGTTTTGTCCTCAAAGTTAATGTGATAGAAACAGAAAAAATTGGCAAGCACAAGAATTTGATCGAGTTTGCTAAGGGTCAAATTGTGATGGCTAGATGACTGGGTCAGAAAACTGCAGCTCTTGTGGGGTGTTCCTGGTCTGCAGTGGTCAGTATCTATCAAAAGTGGCCCATGACACCAGTCCAGGAAGCACTATAGGAAAAAGGCAAGCCGACAGAGGCAGTGTGATGCTTTGGGCAATGTTCTGCTGGGAAACCTTGGGTCCTGCCATCCATGTGGATTTTAATTTGACACATACCACCTACCTTAGCATTGTTGCAGAACATGTAAACCCTTTCATTGAAACCGTATTCCCTGGTGGCTGTGGCCTCTTTCACCTGGATAATGCGCCCAGCCACAAAGCAAAAATGGTTCAGGAATGGTTTGAGGAGCAAAACGAGTTTGAAGTGTTGACTTGGTCTCCAAATTCCCTAGATTCATGGAGGCCCCACCTGCCTCGACGGGTCAGGGCCGATTGGCAGCAAAGGGGGGACCAACACAATTTTAGTCATTACGGTATGCCTGATGTAATATGCCTAAAGTTATATTAAATACTTACTTACTTATATCAGTTTGTAATCAAAAAAGCTCATGCAGGCAATAGAATCAAGGTGTTGGCCGACCACGTGGGCCAAAGCTGCTAATTAATCTGCTATAATGATGAGGCAGCAGCCGCTCTGGCTGGAAGCCATGCTCACCCCTATAGCACACCGCTGCAGTCCAGACACCCCCAATCTGGCAACCTGCTGTAATTAGGGCCGAGTCGCCTATTTCCCATCACCCTGCATGCTTGGAAATCAATACTTAATTACCTCCAAGCCCTCCCTTTTCAGAAACACACACACACACACACACTGGCCCGAATAAAAAAACTCATCGTATACAGGAAGCTACTAACACAAAAACACATACAGAAGAATAAAGCTGCCCCTCAACCATCCATTTGAACATTCAGGATCTTTTCACCTCATTTTCTCTTTCATCCTTTCCTGCACGGCCGTTTTCTGTTTTTTCTTTCCTGCCTAAGCTGGAGATTACATTTATGGCAAGAGCACAGTGAAAAATGTGTTTGTGATGATTCTGCATAGGCAAAGAGGTCATAACTCAGTCTTAATGAGAGAGAGAGAGAGAGAGAGAGAGAGAGAGAGAGAGAGAGAGAGAGAGAGAGAGAGAGAGAGAGAGAGAGAGAGAGAGAGAGAGAGAGAGAGAGAGAGAGAGAGAGAGAGAGAGAGAGAGAGAGAGAGGGCCCAATCAACTGCACTGCCTCTGCATTGCCTCTTCACACATCAGAGATATTACCCTGACTGCAACGGAAAAAAATAACACCTGACAAACTGCTTTTTGATGAAATATTAATGATCTAATAACATTAGTCAGCCCTCCCGCTGACCCAAACCTTGATTTTCTGAGGTGAGCTGATTGCGTGTGGCGAGTAGTTTAAAATCAGTGAAGTTGAGGCGGAACCGTCGCGTTCAGGCACACGGTATTGATGATGCGTGACGCAGTCGAGGGGGCAGAAGCTCCGAGAGGAAAACACTGCGTCAGGTACAGGATGTCAAATCACAATGCTAATGATGCAAGCATAAAGTAGGTCAAGTCCAGCTGTGATTGGAAACATTTTTATTATTTTTGTTATCCTCTCTCTTTAAACTGGAAAAACTATGGTTATTGCTAACATTTAGGACTAAGGATTTGAACGAATCCTACAAGTTCAACTTTGGTGCCCAATGAGACCTCTGTCAAGTGTAGTCTGCATTACGCACCACACGTTAAAAGAGTAGCACTACAAACAGTAGTCAAGAGATAACCAAGAAAAATGCAAGAAAAAATTAGCAACTCACATTATACTCAAGTGAGAACAGGGATGAACAAAACAGATGCTGCGTCCCAATTCGCCTACTTATACTACGTCCTAAAAGTATGTACTCTTTTTGTGAAGAAAAGGTATATACTTTTGAGTGTGTAGCAGAAAAGTATGCAAGCTTCGGGACATACTACCTCGCCATCTTTAACGTTACGTGCATCCCTTCACCGTTTATCTGCCCCGTCAATCATCGTCAGATTCGTCACAGTTCAAATCCTCCACATGCAGATTAATCTCCTACCGTATCGGAACGAAATGTAGCCGCTCGTTGATCTGCCATGTGTGGGTCTTTGTGGGTCAGAGACTCTCCTCATGTGTTTGCAGTTTAAATATAATGATGCATTTAAAAGTTAATGGCCAAACGTGTCATTAAAAAAGTTCACAATGCTGCTGCAGGTGAAATATAATGTGGACAACACTGAATAAATATATTTTTGTCGGGTTAAATATTGATAGTTGGTCACTCAAACCCCTTTATCTAAACTTCTCTACTTAACCGTCGAACTCGCCATGTTTGTAGTTTTTTAACGCTTTTTATCTGCGTTTGTAGTTCTAATCGAATCCTCGTCCAACTCGCAATGGGTTGTGGGCAATATCAGCCGTTAGAGTGCCCATCGATCCAAACTACGAATTCGGACCGGAAATAGTAAACCATCTGGGAATCTTTGGAATACTCTTTTCAATACACTACAAATTGGGACATTAATTCTATTTCCGAATACTTTAGGATGGATAGTATGCAAATTGGGGCGCAGGGAGGGAGTACTTACACAGGCTTAAGGGAACACAGGTGAACAAAATCAGTAATCAAGGCGAACTAAACTGTAGGAGGGAATCAATCCAGCTATGTCTTGAGAGGCTACTACAAATTTTTGTTTCGTTCGTAGCAACTTAAAGCTATTAAATCACCACCCAGAAAACCTTAGCAGCCACATACCAACACCTAAGAATAGTAGCTAAAGCTAACTTAGTTCTAAAAAAGTTCCTGGATGCGGTGTACTAGCTTTTACACATGCATTTTGTTATCTAAAGTTACATTTTGTGAAATTCAACCCGACAGCGATCAACTTGAGCTAAGCATATTGAGTATTTATCATCTCTACTAATGGCTCGCTAAGTGTATAACATCGTAACTTTATGCTAAGTAATGTTATGTTAACTATATTAGGCAGCTACGTGTGCTAGTGATACATGCTTTATGAAAACATAAACCAAAAAAATGCATAATCAAAATGAAAGATTACCTGTCCAGCAAAAATACAGCCAGCAAGGACTCGTTTTTCAGCCCCTTGAGGTCCCTCAGTTCTCGACATCATTGGAAAGCCACTCCGATATTTACTCACGTGTGATTTTTTTGTTTATCCAAAGACTTTATGTGCATTCCCTTTTCTTGTACTGTCTTCTTTTTTTGCATTGTTTGCCTTCGCTGACTGCAAAACCCGGCGCTGTGAATTTTGAACGCTTTTGCTCTTCCTAGGGGTGCAAGAGAGAGTGACAGTCGCCCAAGCCAATCATTTGTTTCGTCCCGGATGAAAATAATGAGCGGTGTTTATTGCAGATTAAACCGTCTAGAGTCACTCGATTTTTTTACTCTCTTTTTCAGAGTACTTACATTTGAATTATGTATTGACATATAAAGAAAGTTTAAACAAATTTGGACAAAAGTGTTTTAAATCAGGAGTCTCAAACTTGCGGCCCACAGGATGATATTTTGTGGCCCCCTACTTGACATCAAAGTTTAGTGTTGGTGCGGCCAGCGCGTTGCTCTGAAAAACATTTTTGGCAGAGTCGTTGCGTGTGCAGCGCTTTATGCCTCACTTTGTGTGTGTGTGTGTGTGTGTGTGTGTGTGTGTATATGAGAGAGTTAGCTCGGCCCTCTCTCATGCAGTATAATTGGTTGACACCGCGTGATTGACATGAACAGAGGCTGATCAGACCGGCGAAATGAATGTGGTTTAACGGCGCTCAACAGGCCAATCAAATCAAAGTAGGTGGTTTTACATTCTCTTTTGGCTCGCGCTCATGCCCGCGCAGTCTTCTCACACACACAAACACACACACACACAGACGAGCGCGTCAATCTATCGCATAATGTCGTTGCGGAGAGAGACTATTCTTTCCGATGAAATTACAAAACTAAAAAAGCACACACACAAATGCAACGTTTCCATGCTCTTAATCACCGATGAACATTTTAATGAAAAAAAAAAAAAACTATATGATTATATTCATTAGAACTCTGAACATTTGAGATGATTTACTAAAAGTCTACTAGACCACTGAGGAACTCAAATATAAGCAGCAGATGTACGTATCTATTCACTCATGCGAATAATCTGGGGACTAATAATATATTTGACTACAATTAATGCAAATATTGTTTGCAAATAGTCCCAAATTGATTATTTCCCATTAGACCTAGAATTTCCTAGACCTAGAAATGGGTGAAATGCTGTTTCATGCATACTGAGCTTTTTACACTGTTAAAGACTTGGATTCTCATCCTAAACATAGACAAAGTTTCAAAAACTAATGTTGGACTTTGATGGAGTATTTCCGGTTTCTCACAAGTTTTGGAGAGTTTTTTTCGAGTATGGGTCCGCTTGACGTCGACAGAGCGTAAGGTCCTTGTATGGGCCGTACGGGCTTTTCTCCCAGAAGGGTGCGCGCGCGTGACTAGAGCGAGAGAGAGGAAATGCAAGCCCATAAACACTGCTCTCAAGGTGCAGATCCAGTCACTTCAGAAGTGCAACACTTCTGCCACGCTCCACTTTATCCCTATGGGTGACGTCAAGCGAATTCAACGCTTCAGCACAGCCTTCCGGGACGGCAGCGCTGCATTTGAACCGATTTGAACGTAGAAATGACGGGAAGCTTCACAACATCGCTTCAGTCGTGTCACAAAAGTGGATCTCCACGGTCACTGCTGTCAGGACTTCACGAAATCAACAGTAACCAAAGAAGTGTTTTTGACGGAGCGGTCCCAAGCGATAAAGGTTCGGTCCTGCTTTAGAAGCAGTCGGTGAGTAAAACTGCTTCAAACGTCTGTTGTTGGCTATCGTCGCGTGAGTAAACATCAGTAAACAACACGATCGTGTATTACGTTAGTTAATTTATCAATGGAGCATGCGATCTATGGTGTGTGTTTAAATACATTTGTTTAGCTGACCACTATAGGTGTCAGTTTGTTTATTGTAAAACCACCGAAACATAAACCTAGCGTTCTCACAAAACGTGCTTCATCATTCAAATGCACTAATGGTTACTCCATTGTTGTTCTATGTATAACCGTTTTGCTTGCTACTGCTAAGGTTTAGTCGCATACAATAGTCCATAAACCAAATCATGTCCTCACAAACTGCGAGTAAACACACACAAATGTTGAAAGGCCACTAAATACAGTACATACCACAAATGATATCCAGATATCATTTTATCTGGATCATATTTGTATTAGTTGAATCTGATTGATAGCCATGGTTTATTTAGGGTAGCGTTTTCTTCTCCACGCTTGAAGACGTCACCGCTTTGTGCACACTCATCATTCTTTAGCTCCGCCCACTCGATACGCCTCCAGGCGCTCGTGTTTTTTCCGGAAAGACTCGGTACAGCCCATATTTCTTTTATAAATATAATAAAACTAAAGACTTTTCGGAGATATGAAGGATGCAATACTACTCTATAGGTACTCAAGATTGACATGAGATTGACTGAAACTGAGTGTTTCACCCCCCCCCCCCCCCCCCTTAAAAAAGAGGACAGAAAATGACATTGCAAGATGGACTTGAAACTGTCTGCATGAGTGCTACATATGTGTATAAACATGAACCAACTTGAGACTAGGATGGCTTGGAAAACTGTCAGCAAGCTCAGAATGCGGCACTAAGTTACTGGTAATATTTTACTGGTAAAGCTTGTTTTTGCTTCACTCTTTCAATAACAACCATAAAAAAGAATATATTAGCAGCTCAATGACTGAAAAAGTTTCTGGGAGAGCGACTGAGAACTCTAAAAATCAACCCAGCAGCCCCTTCATCTCCCTCCGCCCCAGTGTTTCTGTCCCTCACAGACTAATCCAGGGGCTCAAGAGGTGAAATTAAACCATTATGGCAGAGCACTGGAAGCAGCTTTCATTAAGAGAGTAATAAATGAGCTGCTTTGTTTCTCAGGCTCCTTAAACTCAAAACCGTCTTTCATACATCCAGATCTTTACAGCCCCTCCGTCTGCAACCCAAACACAGCCATGGACTCAGGTTTCACCTCTGTTTGGAGAGGTGTGTGGGGGGGGGGGGGGGGGGGGGAGCAAATGAAAAGACGATGGGAAAAAAAGACCAACAAACTGAACAACTGCATCCATTTAACCGAGTATACAGCGGGAGAGGGAGAGTGAACAGAACCAATTACTGGCTGCTCTCTGGGCAGGAAGCAGAACTCGCCGTCGCTGCCTGTGCCGACTCAAGTTTTAATTAAAATGCCTTTAAAAAAAATAATATAAAAAATGACAGTGCAGGGAAAGAATGAAGACAAGGAGAAAAAAAAAAACAGTCCCAGTCAAAACAGTCCTCACAACGGCTTTTGTGAGGTGCTGGGGGAAGTTTGGGGGTTTAAAGCAATAGTTTACTTGAAAATTAAAATTCTGTCATTATTTACTCACCCTCATGGTGTCCAAAACCTCCATACAGGACACACAATGATGGCTTCTCAAAATCTACAACCGTTCTTTGTTGTTATGCTGGTGTAAATATGCCACCAAGCTATCTACAGTACATTTACTCATTTTGCAGATGCTTCTCCAAAGCAACTTACGAATTCAACAATGATTTATATGGAGGAAGCGTCATCCAAAGCAAGCACCAACCAGCTGATTTGTGATAGTCTTGAAGCATCGGTTAGAATAGGTTGAAAATCATAAACAAATCAGTAACATTTTGCACCATATGGCAGCATCTCCCAGAAAAAGTGTTTATGAAGTTTAGAGATACCACTGCAAAATCTCCAGCTAGTATTGAACATACACACTACAAATCAAAGGTTTACAGTCAGTAAGGTTTTATTTTATTTTTTTACAAATTAATACTTTTATTTAGCAAGGACACTTTAAATTAATCAAAATAGGCACTAACCAATGATACAACTATATTACAAAAAAAATCTAATGAAAATGCAGCTCTTTTGAGCTTTTTATTCATCATTGAATCTAGAAAAAAACAACGTTTTTAACAAAAAGATGATTCTTGAGCAGCAAATTAGAATGATTTCACATTATGGATCATGTGACTGCTAAAAATTCAGCTTTGCCATCACAAATATACATTACATTTTAATATATTTAAAAAAAAAAAAAAAAAAAAAAAAAATATTTTAAATTGTAATATTTTAACAGTATATTTATCAAATAAATGCAGCCTTTGTGAGCAAAAGAGACTTTCAAAAACATAAAATTAGCTTTAATTCATATTTTTTCTCGTAAGACAATCCATACAATGAAAGTTTACATTTTGAACATGCTTAAATCAGTTGCGGCATTTCACAAAAAGTCCTTCTTGTCATACAACAAAATTCCCAAAAAATCGAATTAGCCTATATCTAACCAAAATACGGACAAAAATCCACAAAAACTTATCAACAGACTTAACAAAAAATAAAAAATAAAATAAATAAAAAAATACTGAAACAGCCCTGTAAGCCTTCATTATGACCTAACCAAACGCGATACATGAGAAAAATGATATTTTCCATGTTAATGAGTTGTTGTTGTTGTTTTCTACTAACCAACCATGTTGGCGATTCACAACGATTCTATTTTACAAACATTTTTATTTCTGTGATAAAAATTTGTTATTACAAAGTATGACGAGTGCAGATTATGTGCTTTATGTAAATGTAAAGGGAATTTAAAGTGAGTTAGATATCATTTTCGTGACCTTTACAAACTAAGCAGCTATGTTCGAACTGTCAACTCGAGGTGAACAAAAAAGTGTATTATATGATTTTTTTTTAAATATCAGTCACTATGCATGCATACATTTTTAATCATGCTAAAATTGTGTCATATTTGGGAATTCGATATTGTACTTATCCGTTTCGTTGTGAAAGCCATCAGTGCGCTGCAGAGAGAGTCCACTCACACTATTCTGATTGGCTGTGACTTTTGATTGATTGATCTCTGGTTGAGTTTGGTTTGCTGAAGAAAATCTTGCTGCATCGAGTCTCTGATCCCGTCTAGTTAGGACACGGGTTAGGCTGTTTAAATTTACTTTTCAAAGCTGCAACATAACTAACTAGAAGCAACAAAAGCTGTTTATTTCCCCTGCTTGTCTGAATGCCAGGGTATGGTAACTGCCATACTCTGCCATACATAAACACAGCCATAACTCAGCCATAATAAATCACAAATTAAGTGAATAATGACTTCAAGTCTGTTCCACACAAAGCTATCGTTTGACTTCAGAATCTGACAATACTTTTATGGTGTTTTATTGTTTTTGTCATTTTTGAATGTTGACAGTGTCCACGCCCATTCACTTTCACTGTACGGAAAATAACATTCCTCAAAAAAAAATCTCCTTTGTGTTTCACAGAACAAAGAAAGCCACACAATAGTGTCGGAACAGTTTAATTTGTTGGGTGAACTGAACTATCCCTTTAAGTAGGCCTGAAGCTTGGCCTTAACAACCTTTGGAAACATACCACAATAATCAATTCACCCTGCCACAATCTCTCCTCCGGACACACTGGGGAGGATCCCATATCTGCTGACGGGGCCACTTACCCAATGCACCATTTGACCAGTCTCACACAGAGAAAGAGGAAAGAAAAAAAAATGGTGTTCTAGCTCTTTCTGCTGATTGCACTTACATATATTCGCTCTGCCCCCAACCAGGTGACTTTTAAATCATCCGATAAAATGTTTTTTTGGAGGGTGGGGGTGGTATTGTGTGACGCAAAGCCATAAATCCAAATAGACAGCGCAGCACTTTCAGAGGGGACTGATTTGTATGGCTTTTTTAAAATCTAAACTCACGGTTCAGTGCGACAGAGCTGCCCTGCTTTCCAGCTGTTTATTATAGTTCTTTTGCCCAGCTTCTCAGTGGATAACCTGATAATTGACACAAGATGATTATCATTAGATAACATTATCAAACCAAGTAGAATATTTTCTCACAACCGACTTCTTAGACGTTTGCAGCTGGACCCAATGTGATTTTAGGGGACATTTGCCATTCATCTCAGTTCTAAATGTGCACAAACACATGCCCGTTTGGTTTAACGAGGCCATTTCAGACCTCGTTTGCCAATCTAGTGATGCTGAAAAAGCCACAGAGCGTAAAGTGAGAAAGGAAAATCAGAACCCATAAAAGACATGAAACCAACAGGGCTTTGAGGTCTGCCGATCCCACCGTGATGCCACACACCAACACACAAACACACACCCCATCGACCATCTGGCTGCCGTGTCTGGAGAGTACAGCGATCTCGAAGGACCGAAGATGGTCTCGCTGAGCCGCATCACCCAGATGCCCTGAAGCAATTTATCAGGGTCCAAAACTGCAGCAGGGAGAGTGTGTGAGCATGGATACATAGATCGAAACACCTGGATACTTCAATCTGATTTATGACAACCCAAACTACCCTGTTAGCTGGTCACCAGTATATGCTGTGTTTTGGAAGCTGACGTCACCACCAGGCCTCTTAACCAACAATAATCTTTGATTAGCCAGATTCACAGTAATGCTGATACACAAGCTAAACTGCCATTATAATAAACTGCCATAATTATGATATCACAAAAAAAATGCTATTCATCTTTAATTTTGTGTTTTCAACCAAAATAAACAAATAAATCTCATTAAAATGTTGCATTTTATGTCTAATATCAAGGTGCAATACCACCACCTGTGCTGGAGAGTCAACTATAGCTACTGACACTTGATTATTTAAGATATTATCGTGTAGTATTAACATAATATCAATGTCTCAATTATATCAGTTAACATCAAAACCAGTATTTTGTGACACCCCTACACCAAACCAGCATTTACCATTACCAAACTCAGCTATAAACAGCATAAACCAGTCTGAATCTACATGAATTCTCAGCTAAAAGCATGTACTGAAAAATGTATTGTTGGTTCTGTGTTGGTTAATTAAGTCTATTGAACATGCAATTAACTAGATCCACACCAAACCAGCACTAACAAGTGTAATCCAACCTGGGCCAACATAAAATCTCAGTTTTACTAGCAATAAACAACATAAACTAATACATAAATAATAATAATAAATAATAACATAAATAATATTATTATAAACTAGCCTGAATCTACATGAATTCTAAGCTAAAAACTTAAGTGCAAAACTTAAAGCTACACTGTGTGATATTTCCCCCCATCTAGCGGTGTAAAGGTATATGACCATCCAGTGAATAATAGTTTCTGTTCCTCTCAATTCCGATTTCGTTTTAACTCCTACGGTGGCCAATTTAGTCCAAGATTAACATGGCAATCCCCCTCTTCACATTCAACACGGTGCCATCGAGTATTAAAACGTGAAAGGCGAAGCTTGAATTTATGGGTATGTCCCTCTTTGTCTAATGTACTTTCAAGATGGAGGCGCAACATGGCAACCAGCATTCTAACCCCTCACCCGTATGTATTTTCAATGGCATATTATAAACTTACGATAATACTTTATTACTTGGAAGAAGTAAATATACATTAATGAGCACATATATTTTTGAAAGAACTAAGTGTTTTTAGCTAAGAATAAACTAAAAAAGTTACACAGTGTAGCTTTAATTAAACTCCACAGAACTATCACAATCCAACACTACCTAGATCAACACCAAACCAGCATAATCCAACCTGGACCAACATGAATTCTCAGCTAAACTAGCAATACACAGCATAAACTAGCCTGAATCTACATTAATTCTCAGCTAAAAGCATGTACCACAAAACTGGTGGTTCTGTGTTGGTTAATAAGGGTGTTTTCACACCTGAAAGTCCGCACCAAGGTCCGAACCAAAGTTTGTGTTTGGAAATTTGGTTCTTTTTGGTTTGCTTTCACACTGCAGTTATGTCAGCGCACCAAAGAACTTTACATGACGCACTGGCGTCCTGTCGTCATCATCTCTGTGGGCTGCATCTTAACATTGATTGGTTTGTTAGCGGACGTGCGTCTGACGTCAGTGTGTTGTCAATTCAGCGGCTAACTTTGACAAGAATGAATGAACAGACGCATATCGTTGGCAATACTGTTAATATTATGGCACTACTATCTGCAGCACCAACTATACTCGAGGCAAATTCACCAAATGAACGTCCTCGTTGTGCAAACATTTTATCGGCGCCGACAGGAAAGGAGGAGCTCCTAGAAGGCTTTAGCCAAACAATGTGTTTTATTTTAGTTATGTTTAAATATTATAATGTTATTTTTAAATTTCATCTAGGCTATATTGATTATGAAACGTGCACAGATGTGCAATATATGTCAAAGACATCGAGTCAGAAATAATTTTGACCACTTCATTAAGATTTCTTTTGTAGAAAGCTTTGTATTTTGTATCTTAATTTTAATAAATGTTTCATCATTTGCCTGAATTTAATAAATAAGCTTAAATAGCAGACATCCCGTGATCATTTGCGTTGCACATGAACTGGCGGTCTCATAAATAAACCGAAACTCAGCATAACGTTACTTGTCTCACAGACATTAGAAATACATTAGAAATATGCGTGAACGGAATGCTCTGCTTGTGAATATATATATATATATATATATATATATATATATATATATATATATATATATATATATATATATATATATATTCACAAGCAGAGCACGCCGTTCACGCGAGCTGACATGACTACACAAGCGGTTCTGTTTAAAATGCTGCGCGATCACTGCTGCTCACGTGTGCTGTGAGTTTAATCTGTGTTTTTTTCACTAATCCTACACCAGAACTTCCTGTAAATGGTCTGAAAGTCCGAACTATACAGAAAATGCTTTCACACAAGAAACGAACCGAACCTTTGTTCAGTTTGGTCCGGACCGAGACTACCTCTTTTCGTCGGACCAAATTTCGTCTGTTTGGTCCGGACCGTGGTCCGAGGGAGGTTTCACACCTGTAATTTTGGTTCGTACCAAACTGAAAAGTCCGAAAATCCGGACCAAACAAGGTAGGTGTGAAAGCACCCTAAGTCTATCGATGTTTTTACCTAGATCAACAACACCAAACCAGCACTAACAAGTCCAACCTGGAAGGACAGGAATTGTCAGTTAAAACTGCCTAGAACCACACTGGCCAGAATAATCCAACCTCGAACAACATGAATTTTCGAGATCAACCAGCCTAATCAGCACTAACCAGTATACGGTTATCAAATCTGGACCACTGTAAGGTCTCAGCACCAAACAGCATAAACCAATCTAAACCAACATGAAATTAGGCTGGCCATTTCAGCAGGGTATGCAAACTAAGCGGTGTGCTTTAATCCTCCTAAATCTACATTTTGGTCACCTTATTGTGAACTCCACTGCTGGAGCTGTCAGCAATCAGAAGAGTTGCTCAATTTAAAAGTCAAATGACAGTCAATACACATACACACACACATAATGAAAAGCAAACAGCTGTTTTTCATTTAAACATCATCAGGTCAGCACATCCATAAAGCCATGGCGGCCCTTTGGCCCTCACATTAATATTTAATAATGCAAGTCTGTGCCTTTAGTCTTTTTGAGTACAATTTCGACAAGATGGGGGGGCTCTTATCTCTTTCCATCATCTTTCTGAGCAAGCGTTCATTTAGAGAGAGATGAGCGATCTCATTTGCAGGTGCATTAGTGCTTTTCGCTCGCTGCTCTCTGAGCCTCAGAAGGGCTGACAGAGATATGAAGAATAGAGGAAACACGAAAACGTCCTTTAACCCCTCCGTGCACAAAGATGACTCAGTCTTTTAATGATGAAGAGGCTTATATAATAAACCGTATAAGAACAACTTCCCTCCCCCTTAGCCTCTCTGTGTGAGCTTGCTTATTATTGCTGCTTTTGCTTTATCCAAAGGGCTATCTAAAATACTTGATTCTGATTGGTCAACAGCAGCATTCTGAGGTCAAATGTATTTGTATAACAACTACTAACTTAAATTGTCTATAATAAACCAAATCATTAATATTTCAAACAAATGAATGTATTATTTTAGAAATTAGCAGAGTAATAAGTAGGATATTATCAGAAATAAATAGATGGCGAAAAAGAACATGGTGGTCATCCTAAATCTCACCCAGCATGGCACAGCAAGAGAGGGATAAGATGAATTTGCATGCCATGGACAAATGGAAAAAAAGAGAAAGGGAAATAGGAAAAGTGTGGTCAGCATCTGTAGCTCATTATTCACATCAGCTGCAGTAATTTCCAACACACAGACCTGTCCACCCTTAAATAAATTATGGGCACATTGTGTGCATTAAGTCGACTGCATGATAGAGATTGATTGGAGAGAAAGCATGAATAAATCCTTCCTCAAACAAAAAAAAACACAGATGAATGTCTGCAAGTGTTGTAACTAGGGTTGTCAATAGATTTATCTATTTAAATGCAATTAATCAAACAATCAAATTAAATATATAATAATACACTGATGTAATTTTACACTATAATATAAAATCTAAATAAATAAATAAATAAATCAATAAATCAATAAATAAATCACAGACAGGGCTTAAATTATGCCAGGATGAGTCCTTAGTTCAATTATGACATCTTAGTATCTTTTATAAACATGACTTAGAAAAGGGTTTTAAGGGTGTGTTCACTTCTGTTCATTTGGTTCATGTGGTCCAGACCAAAGAAAAGCAAGAAACTAAAGATGACTGGTCAGCTTTTATTATATATATTTTGTGACGGAACTTATCGGACAGGCAAAACAATGCTGTGTGCGGGGCCAAATTGCTTATTGTATGTGCATTTCATAAATGATGGCATTTTGACCAGCTGAGAACTCGTAAAGAGCTTATAAAATGTGAAAAGGAGTCAAATCAGCAGCAGGAATTCCATCATCACACACAAAACGAAGATCTGCTGCAAGGAGACGCGGTTGTTCTAGTGACTATGACGAGACAAAAACAGGTATGCCTATTTTAGGGTTGCATCTTGTGACATCATGTCCTGTTTTTGGTTTGATTACGTCTTTGGTCCTTGCTGCGTTCATGTTTCATTCAAACCGCAACAGAGTTTGTTAGGAAGCGGACCGAGAGCCATCTTTTCAGGGGTCTCGGACTGCTTGTTTGGTGCGCACTAGGGTTCGGGCATCAGCATTAACACATATTCAAATGAACCGCACTAACAGAGCGATCGCACCAGAGTTTGTTTTAATCCAACCAAATATGCCAAGTGTACACCCCAAGATGACCTTAAATGCAATTAATACACTCGATCAGTCAATCTCTCTCTCACAATAATACAAGATTCAATGAGAACAAACGTCGCTAGGGTGTTGTGCGGTGATACAGAGAACCGTTGGGTGAAACGGTCATTGCCGTGTTTCTTTGTGAATAAACAGAGCTATTGGCCAATCAGAATCAAGGACTGGAACTAAACGTTTTATAACATACATTTTAGCTTAAGCCTCGCCTGTAAAAACCATGGGAAATTTGTTAATAATGTACATATTTGAATATGTATACATACATATCATACGCAACTGAAAAAATGATTTACTGACTATGATGTGACAGGTCATTTGAGGTCAGCTAAACAGAGTACCATCTCATGGTAGTACCATCTCCCTGCAGCAAGTGTGGATAAACTCCACTGGGTTCCTTTGTCTCTGACAGAACAACAGTGTTGAGCATTGGCTCAGGCTGAGGTGAAGTCATTTGATAAAAGAACTCTGACTGCAGCAGTAACGGAGGACAGAACGAGTGACTTTAGAGGAGGCTTGTTTATTTGGGCCAGTGATGTGGGAACAAGGACTTCAGCGATGCACTTACTGACATGACCACACTCTCAGACCTCTTTAAATGGTGGGGGCTTGACCGAGGGTTTGGATGTCTGAGTGAGTGTGTGTGTGTGTGTGTGTGTGTGTGTGTGTGTGTGTGTGTGTGTGTGTGTGTGTGTGTGTGTGTGTGTGTGTGTGTGTGTGTGTGTAGGCTAAAGTGCTTTCTGTAACGTATTTGATGTTTCCACAGAGAGAAAAAATGTCAACATGACAGCCCAATCGAACCTGCACTTAAAATCCTGACTGAGCACTTAAATCCTCCTAAACGCACATGAAAAGCAAACCGATATAAGAGTAAAGATCATAATGGCATTCTTCAAAATGAAGCAGATTTTTATAACCGTCATCAATTTCTAAACAACTCGACTGAAAATGTAAATGAAACTTGATAAACCGCACATCACTATGAAAGCCAACCCAACTTACTATTGTAATGCAACACATTTCTAAACAACAGGATTTATGTAAAATAAAAAAGTAAATTAGATTAGATTGAGACCGGATTGAATTGCGCAAAATGTTTTTTGTATTAAAACTGAGCCAGATGTTTGAAAGTGATGGGTAAAAACTATAGGGGTGTAAAATGAATAATTTCTATGATGTGTACGATTTTGTATTGATGTCCATAATCGATTATAGCCTACTGACGTTTCTCTGACGTCATTCGTCGCATGCATATTTCTCACGCTAGCGTAAAATGGCAGAGGGAGGTGAAACGCAAAAGCGAGTAATAAAAATCTGCGACCACTATTTTAACATTTACATCGGCTGAGCGCGTTTGTGGGTGCGAGTGTGTGCGTGCGTGCATGTGAGAATGCAACGCATCATTGTGCATTGCAATATCGAATCAAATCATAGATGATCGGAATCTAATTGAATCATGAGACCAGTAAGGAGGCTTGTTTCCACCACAGAATATAAAATAATAAAAGGTAACTGCGACTTTTTATCTCGAGATTCGGACTTGTGAGATATAAACTCGCAATTGCAAGTTACAAAGTCAAATTTGCGTGATATACATTCAGAATTGTGAGACATGAAACTCGCAATTCTGAGAAAAAAACGTGTTTATATCTCACAATTCTGAATTTATATCACGCAATCCTGACTTATTTTCTAGAATTGTGAGATATAAACTTGTGAGTTGCAAGCATCCATAGATGTGACGACTCACACCCCTAAAAAACGCGTACTTGGTTATTTCATTCAGTTTTCACATTCTGATAAAGATTAAGAAGAATGTAATGTGCACAGATGAATTATGAACAATAAAGACCTAAAACAAAACAAAAATGATGGGGTCAATCCAGACCAAAAGTTACAAAGTCATCTTAAATGAAAAGGGAAAAAAAGCAATATGTATATATGGCTATCGCCTTGTAACATTACCTGATTTACGCATTAGTAGTGTTTCAAAACTGTAATTGCATGTCCGCATTCATAATTCATCACATTTATGGCGTTATTAGGCACTGCTGGTGAACTGCGCTCACTGAGGCATGGTAACGTGTCAAAACGGAGTCACTCCACTTTCCAATAACCCAGATGGTCCCCCAGACCCTCATCTTCCTCTCTCTCACACAAACACACACACTCTCTCTTTTGCGTTTTGTCTCCCTCCCCCATCTCTTTCATCCGCTCTCTCGCCTTCCGAGCCGCACATGGCTTTGACACATTGTTTGTGGTCACCGGGCTGGTTTGGCAATTAGTAGGCATAATCTGATCTGACTGATATAGGCTCAAGGAGAGGCTAATACACAAAAATCTACCACAGCAAACACACTTTAAACCACAAAGGCCAATTGCCTTTCCATTAGCCACTATAAGAAGAGATCACTAACCTCATTCCCTCCATCTGCTGCCTTCAGACACACTTCAACCTAAACGTGGGAGGGGGGACTCTCCTAAATGAATTTCAACAACACTTTCGTCTGTTCTGAATGTCTGAAAACTAAATCAGACACATTAGAGCTTGCGCAGACATCATTTAGTGCTGATTGTCTGTGATAAATCAGAGAGCGTTTGAAAAAAAAGCATGTGCTTAGGCAAAGCGAGTTACCGAGCAGCAAAGTGTTGAAAATAAAACTGTGTGAACTGTAAATTAAACACAGACTTATGCAATACCTGTACGAGTGTTTGCAGACAGGACAGGCAAACAAGTTGTGTGATGGATGGAATTGGAGAGGCAGTGGAAAAGGAAACAAATAGAGAATCTCTTCATGTTGGCTGTGTGTTCATTACTGATCTGGAGACCAATCTCACACACACACACACACACACACACACACACACACAGCATGCCGAACTGAACGTCTGATTTCTGGCGCGGCTGCAACAACCAGTCAACCACCATCTGTCAAATGCCAGACAAGGAGGGATTTTTTCCCCCTCTCTCTTATTTTTGCTGTGTTTCTGGTTGATTTTCAGAATAAATTATTGACGTGACCAGAATACAACACAATACTGGTCTTCATCTATGGTTTGTATTCACAGAATTGAAATGTTCCTGAACTCATCCAATGCGGGTTTGTCAAATAAATAGACTATTTTCTTTTTTTTGGTGAGCAATGTCATTTGTTCACCCTCATGTCATTCCAAACCTGTTTAGCTTCAGTGGAACACAAAAGCAGACCTAAAGCAGAATGAAAGTCACCATCCGCTTTCATTGTATGGTAGAAAGATGCAGTGAATGTGCATGGTGACTGAGGATGTCGGTCTCATCTAACATTCTTCTCATCTCCTTTTGTGTTCCATAGAAGAATGCTTTCTTCTCAAACCAATTTATGACGATGTAAACAAAGAGCAAATGACAGAATATTTCTAGGTGAATCATCCTGAATGTGTGGTTATGGTTTATTGCTTCTTTTTGTTTTAAAGAGTAGCCTAAAGTGTATTATAAAAACTCAGTAAATTGTTACTACCCAAAATTCCACTTAACCAAATTATGTCAGTTTCCAAAAAATAAAAAATAAATAATGTTGTCCTCCAAAAAACAAGAAAATGTAACATTAAAATGACGTCTTAGCCTTTTTAGATCATACATCATCTTCAGTAAACATCTTAAGGTTACCAAGACTCCTTTACACACACATAAATGCTGATATTATGTAGCTGGTAGACCATTTTGAACCAGCTAGTCATAACAGCTTAAGGTGAGCAAAATGGTTTCTCTGGTCCTGACTGGACATTAGCGAGCCCAAGATGGTCATGAACTGGTTTTTAGCCGGTCCAGCAACAGCTTCACACCAGCTTAAGGAATAATGTTTGTTGTTTTAAAAAACAATGACCTACTATGTTCTTTACCACAGTAACCATGTTAAAATCCAGCAGGGTGTAAGTAAATTAATCCAACCGGTTTAAATCATCTCATTCATTCCGCAACACTCAGCACCACGACCATCCCACGTCTGTGGAACCGCCACAGAAACTCCTTCTCAACTCCGGTGGATGCCATAAAGATCTTTTTCCACACTCAACTTAGTCCTCACGGATATATTCCACCGCTAAGAGACATTTACCTGTCAAACCTGAAGCGCGCAACGCGCGTAACACACTCAACGGAGCGCGTAAAGAGACAAACATCCACATATTTACCTTCCATCGCGAAAACGGCCGTTATAGCACAGAGAGTCGTTATTAATCCCACAGTCATGGTAAAAGGCATTGGCCGCTGCCGCGGTGTCCCCTTGATTTTGGAAAACCGGACGGCGTGGCGCGAACGTAAAATCCGTCACTTGTCACGAAGGGTGATATTCCAGCGAGCGAGCGGCGTGGAGTCACATCTCAGGCAGTAGTAAAAGAGTGAGTGGATGCTGCCACGGACGAGGAGCGCAGAGATGAGAGCTTGGGAGAGACTGGCCCCCCCGCAAACCCCTTTAAAATCTATGGACCAATCAGAGACTGCGAGCCGAAAACCACCAACCAATCGCAGACATTCTCTCCTTGCAGCATGCATTGTTATTCAAAACAAAAACTTTTCAGCGATTCTTTGGGTGGTGAAATACGTCTTCGGTTGGAAGGGAAATAGCGAACTCAGGTGGCCAAAAACGGAACTTCATATTTTATATTCAAAGCCCACGCCGATGGAAATCATTTCTCTCAGGTGCTTTTTTTGATTTCGTTGTCATTTGGTGCCACCTAAATCGCAAATGATTAAATTAGACGTTTCTCTAAATATGTCGTTGACTATTATACAACACAATGTTGTTTTTTGACAAAAATCTTTGCATGAAACTATATTAATAAAATTATATTTAATAAAGAACTTACTGTACATAGGCCATAACCACCATGCTCATTGATGGGCATTGAGGTCACCCTAAAAATAGTTTTAGTATTTTTATTTATTTTATTTTTTTATCCTATTCTTGATGCTGCTCAGCTGTACTTCATCACGCACTGATCTGTTTGCTATTAGGATTACCACACACAAAAAAAAACGTAAAAGTTACCTTTTAGCAGACAAACTAGCGTCAATGTCCAAATGAGGTGGCCAATCAAATCACGCTTTACTGTTCACAGAAGACGAGTGAGAATTCCTATGGCGAATTCAACCATGACGCTTCAGGTATAGCCGTGAAAGAGTAGGCTAAGGTCTAGTCCACACGTACACGGGTATTTTTATTACCGGAGTTTTTCCTCCTCCGTTTTAAAAAACAATCGCGTCCACACAAGCACGGTTTTTAAAAAAATTCTGTCCACATAAGAACGCAAAACTACGCTATGATTGGCTGCCTGATTTCCACATGGGTCCCATTCACTGCACCGATGCACATTGCACTGATTGAGGGATGCCATGGGCTCAAGTGAAACACTTCCTACAAGTTCCTTTGCTTTGGACTCAGTGACAGGTAACTGTATACACAGGTGCAGGGCCGAAGTGGATAATAGCTTGAAGTAATAGCTTCACACACTTGCTTTACTATTTTGTATTATTGCATTTTGGCGCCTTTGTTCTGCATTACAATGAAATAACTGAACATGTATCTGTAGGATATACATGTGATAAGCGCTGTTAGTGAAGTCCACCGCATAGAATCGACTCACGTAAATCATAAGGAGATGTGGAAAATCTGATATCAAACAAAGGAAAGAACGGCGCGCACTTCAATTTAAAAAGCCGAAATCTCCGGTTTCACCATCTACACGACAACGCTGTAACCGGAGTTTCTAAAAATCTTCACCCTGGCCGGAGTTTTCAAAAAAGTCCGGTTTTAGGAACCGGATACAGCGTTTGCGTGTGGACGAACAGCCAAACCGCGTAGCAAAAGCTGCGGTTTTGAAAATACCCGTGTTCGTGTGGACAGGGCCTAAGTTTTAGCTGTGGCGAGATGTAAGTAGCTAAGCATTTCATATTTGACAACTGTTTACAAAATAACTTTTCAGCGATATGAATTGAAAATATGCATTATCATTTACGTGATTCACGTAATTTATAACTGAGTTTGACAAAACCAGAACGTTTTGCGTTTTTTTTTACAAATCATACAGGCTACAAATGAGAGTGAATGTGTATAAGTTTATTATGGATAAGTTTATAATCACTTTTAATGTTGCTATAATATCCATTACAACAGTAACATAGTTATCTGTTTTATTTGAAAAAATAATATTATAAAACTTAACATAAAAAACGTGGTAGCAAAATCGTTGTAGCCTATGTAATCTACATATGTAGATTTTACTACCACGAGTTTATTTACCATACAGTAATATGGTATTGTTGTAATGAACATTATAACACAATTAAAAGTGATCATAAACTTATTCAATTTTATAGATCATAATTCATGGCTACATTTAGAGCAATAATAAAACATGTTTCCCTAGAACATAATTCAGGTCTAAACAGGTGAAAAGTATTTGTCTAAAGACAGATTTGGCCCTGGTTTGCGCCTATGATGACTGATGGTTTTAGAATAAGCGTTTGACATGAAACTTTATAAAAATGACATGGTCTGAGGTTGCTCTTGCAACAGGTTTGTCAGGACGAATAAATCAAATAGTATCTTGTCTCTCTAATCATCTGGGTACTCTGTGGTAGTAAATGATTTCAAAGCAATAGAAGTAGTAGGCCTGACATAAAACACAACGTCTTTCATCATTCTGCAAGGCTCGAGCCCAAAGGTAGACGGCAATTACGACTGAAGTAATCTGCAAAGTGAAAGTGGTGTTCAAGTATCCGGACAATTGGAAGAGAGATAGAGAGCGAGTCGGAGAGACCATACGGTTGATACAATTAAGAGGAGGTAGAGGTCACACTCGCCTTACCTTCAAGCCTTATTGGGATTAAAAGAAACTTTGACGCAAATAAAACAAGATTGTGCTTACCCATTTAAGCTTAAAATATGAATAAAAGTATTAGCCTATATTTGCATAGTATGTAACA
Organism: Pseudorasbora parva; assembly: GCF_024679245.1. NCBI lineage: Eukaryota > Metazoa > Chordata > Actinopteri > Cypriniformes > Gobionidae > Pseudorasbora > Pseudorasbora parva. The sequence goes on along the minus strand of NC_090180.1, from coordinate 41,166,425 downwards.
AAATGTGCATAGTATCAATAAAAAAATGAGGAAGACCCAACGGAAAATGTCACAATTCTTTTTTTCATCTTCTGATTGGTTTTAAAATAAAGGCCTGATCATTTCACTCAAAAGAAAATAAAGAAAATTATGTAAATGAAGACTTTTTGATCGAGGAAAAAAAAATAATGAAAAAAGTTATATAATATCGCTCGGATGGATGGATGGATGGATGGATGGATGGATGGATGGATCTATCTATCTATCTATCTATCTATCTATCTATCTATCTATCTATCTATCTATCTATCTATCTATCTATCTATCTATCTATCTATCTATCTATCTATCTATCTATCTATCTATCTATCTATCTATCTATCTATCTATCTATCAACAGGCTGGTTTTGTTATTGTCTCGCTCGTAGTTTTGTGAAGTCAGTGCTTGAAAACAGCGGTTTCCCAGCAGTGGATGGATGGATGGATGGATGGATGGATGGATGGATGTACAGAGAGATAGTATAGTATTCATCAACATAATTTTTATGTTTATTTCTCCAAAACTACAAGTTAATACACTCCTGACATGCATGTCGCTTAACCAGTCACCAGCTATGCTTTTCCTGGTTCAAATTCCTTCTGAAAGCAAGCGTATGCTTTCTATATGAACCATGTCTCCTTAATTAACATTGTGAAATGTTTTGGTGTTAATTGGAGCTCTATTCATTAGCACACGGAGCTTAATAAGCAGAGGATGTAAATGAATCCGAGCTGGCTGTGCGCAGTGGGCCACTGCTGGGGAACCGCTGTTCTCAAGCACTGACTTCACTAGACTACTAGCGAGACAAGAACAAAACCGACCTGTCAGGTGAGCACCACACACACACACACACACACACACACACACACACAAATGTGTGCACCTCTAGGTTTGTGAGATGTACGCAGCCAAACGGGTGTGTATGTGCCTTTCCCAGTGCCAGCAGAGTTGTTCTGAGAATTGCATGTGCATGCTGAAGCCGTCATTATCTTCATAAGGGCAGGAGGAAGACATTTGCATTCAAATTGGACTCTAATTGCCCTGCAAAGTCAGGGACATTTTATAATCATATTTATGCAAACAACACACGTCACAGTGTCTACTCTTTCTCACTCCGTTACTCAATTTATGTAACACACTGCTTACACGATTTTAGCAGTATGCACAGTATGCAAATGTTCATATGCATGCATTAGCATGCAACCACCCCTACATTTGTCGATGGAGCGGAGGAAACTGTGTCCCACAATCCAATGTATTCGAGCTGACCTACCTTTAGTGTTACTAATGAAACAGAATTATGATTTCAACATGTCTTTTTTTGACCTACTTGATGAGACTGCTGAAAGATCATACATTTTACACAAAATCAGATAAGAGGCTGTACATAGCGAGGTCATGTGACAGCATATTAATCATTACATACTAGTGTGTCTTTTTTTTGGGGGGGGGGGGGTGGATGAGAAAATAACTGACAGAAATGAAATGAAATGAACATAGCTTGACCGACATGTGAGGTTATTATTATATCAATAATCATGAATAAATACATATGTGTGTGTGTGTGTGTGTGTGTGTGTGTGTGTGTGTGTGTGTGTGTGTGTGTGTGTGTGTGTGTGTGTGTGTGTGTAGGTTATCCTGCAACTTTGCAAATGTCCTTTTTTTCCGTTAATTCTAATTAAAAGGGCCCTGGATTGCATTGTTTTATAATGTTTCATATGGTGAACTTATAATCTAAGTGTGATTTTTACATCAAAATTTGTCATAAATTAGCAATTTGAAATAAATACATTTTGGTATAGGTTTTTTTTTCCACTAGAGTTATCATTATTGTTCTTGGTGTGAACAGGCTTTAGAGTGTCTAATCTACACAGTGGTGTGCTTTCTTTCTTCTGGGCTCAATGTCCATCTCTCCAAGGTGTGCTGAAACAGATGGTGTAGACAAAGAGACCTCCCTAAGGACAGACATCAAACGGGGGCTTGCAGACTAACTCTGCTGTATCCAGTTCTACAGTTATCAATAAAGAGGCCGTCCCACCTGTCTCACTCTTTTCCAGTTCATCTCCTCATCTGCATCCCATCAGACTGATTTGGCATTGGGTGTCCTGCACCTGATAACACTCAAAGAGCATCCAGTACGGTCATCGGTCTCTTTCTCTCTCCTCCACACGCTGGCTTGTATCTCTCCTTGGTTCCTTTTCCAATACTGAAGAGGAAATTCAATCATGCTTCAATAATCTCATCGAGGCCCACAGCCAGACCAGGCAATGCTGACATGAGTGTCACACAACAGTATTGTGTTAGAAACATGCAGCATGCCATTTCCCACTGAAATAACAGCAGTACATGGTGAGAGGCTGCTGTATACTGACAGACTATTGATTATGCCTGGCAAATTACAGCTACAGCCTGTGTGAGCTGAAACACCAGCACTGGCCCAGAAACACATTTCATGTCTGAAAACACAGCTGTGTGTGTTTCAAATATACACAAGAGAGGGATCAACTCGACCTCTGTTGGAACATACAGTCTGCTGACAGAATTTAAGGCCCAATCACACCAAGAACGATAACTATAATGATAACAATAAAGATAAAAGTTTAAAAATCATTCTAGAGCTATGTGATTATGGATCAAATCAATTCCTCCAATCAATCAAACTAAATAAAATATGCACTACTAGAGGTTCTGACAAAATGTGTATTGCTGCAGTCTATTTAAAATGTTTATTTTACCTGAATTATTTAAATAACTTGGCTTGAGTTAATGATTCAGTGTCTGAAATTGCATACTCTCTTGCTGCGTAACCCATGAGATTGAACCTCATTGGTTCTTGCAGAAGCTCAAACTTGCTGTGTAAAGGTGCAGATCCACTTGTCTGTGCAACACTCCACTTTACTCCTATGGGTGACGTCAAGCGACTTTAACGCGCCCGCATAGCATTCTGGGAAGGCAGTGCTGCATTTGAAAAAATGCTGTGCATCAAAAACACTGACCGATTCCCATCTTTATGCAAATGAATCCGTTGAACGCGACACGACCATCCAATAGAAGTAGAGCACATGGAGACTGAGGGAAGTCTCTCCAAGTCCTTTGTTTTTCATTCCCCGCTGGCTCAAAAGATAACTTGGTAACGCCCATCAACGCACAAATGAGGGGAAGCGTCACAACATCGCGCTTCAGTCGTGTCGCAAAAGTGGATCTCCACTGTTACACATGAGATTGAACCTCATTTGTTCTTGTTGAAGCTCAAATGTGCTGAGTAACATACAAATGAACCTCATCGGTTCTTGCAGAAGCTCAAATGTGCTGCGTAACACATAAATGAACCCCATTGGTTGTTGCATGTCAAGCAAACATGCTTGAGCTTCTGTTTACCACAACTGATGTGTGAGTTGATAAAAGCATAAATTCAATCTGTTCATTATATAAAGCGATCGAGTCTCTTCAAAATCTGGACTAAACCGCTCAATTTCATATGAATTATTTTTACAATCTCTTTATGAACTTTTTGAAGCGTCAAAATGGTAGTTGTGTAGACTTTCAATGGAGGGACAGAAAGCTCTCAGATTTCATCAAAAAATCTTCATTTGTGTTCCAAAGATGTCTTACGGGTTTGGAAGGGTAATTAATGGAATATATTTTTCATTCAGTCCAGTCAAATAATGAGTAAAGAAAGAGATGGGCTGAATTTGGAATATGTAATACTTGTATCCTACTCGTATTATTTCTGTCTTATCTATAGAATAATTAGAATGACAAGAGAGTGGTGTTTTAAAAATCATTGCTGATACCTCCGGATAAACACACTGAAAATGTGAGCATTGTATTGTGGGATAAAGTATTCCACGGCGTATATAATGCTCAAATGTACTGCTGTAAGTCATCCTAGCATACTAAACCAGGAGCAGTATGATAGTTTCAATTAAGAATGTTTTTAAAGTGGCCTACTAATGGGCTTCACCTTAAATGCAGCAATTTAGTCTAGCGTTTCAAGGAAACATATAAGGCTTATAATAAATGTGGTTTCCAAAACCTACAGTTAACCTTGAATATTTGAGCTGTGTGGCTCTTCTGTCTCTAATTGAAGCTAAAAATGCAAGGTTGCAAAGGGTAATGCCAGACGACTTGGTAATGACAAGTATAATGCAAAGTAATGATTTTTTATTTATTTTTTTGTGAAAAGGTACAGACTCAAACACAGGCTCTAATCACCTTGAGATTTCTCCCCCGGGAAACTTCAAGGGCAGAAGCAAAGATTCAAACAGACATTTCATGCTCTCATGGCATAAAAACAGGAGCAGGATCCATGTACATTACTTATTAATATTCAAATTGCTACTAAAATGGCAAAGTATCAAATGAATCATTAACTAAATCTGACAAATACTCTAACAGAAAAGCATGCAAGAGCCAATACAGAATTACTCAGATACATTAGTTGAAATGCACTGCCAGATATATAAAACACTTGCTCAAACATCTAAATCAAAATTATATACTGCAAGAGTACATCATGTCAGTGACTGGCAATGAAGAAATGGGCTTTTTTGCTGCTGAATGGTAGATCAAACTATAAAAGTCAATTAATAAACATGTGAAGGATCTCTGATGACAAAACTGGGATGAACTGAAAATGAACAGCTCGGTGTAAGTGTTTGCTTAATACCCTGTTTCAGATGTTTAGATTAAATTTGCTGCTAGGAAGGACTTTGTTCTGCTGTTTATTTCTTAATTTTAACTTGCATTTTAATTGTAATTAGAATATTGATTTGCTAACACTATGTTCCCATTGTGAGTTAAAAGTAGGGCTGGACTTAAGATAAGCCAGAAAATATATATTTTGGCTCATTTGGATAAAAGACAAAAACTCCCAGAATACACTTGGTTCGCTGCCCTACGAGGCCACTCCCATTGGTTACATCGCTTGCCCACCGCGTCCCCATTGTGAAGTAAGAAACACCAGTGATTTCAAACCATGTTTTTTTTAAACAGTCTTTTTTCCCCTGCAGTTTTAAAGAAAAAATATTTAGCAATGCTGATGACTTAAATTTCCAAATGGTTTGTGTTAAAGGTGCACTTTATAGTATTTTTGCAGTAAAATATCCAAAAAACACTAGGCCAGTGTTATATATTTTGTTTAGTTGAGTTCTTACAATATCCCAAATGTTTCTAAGTATTTGTAAATTGTAAAAAAATTGCTATTTTAACCAAGGAGCCGGGACGTCTGAGGGAGTCGCCTGTTAATTGCATCATATTTCCGTTACCCTCAGTTTCCGGTTTTATTCTGCAAAAACGCTTTACTCTTAGCAGTGTGAACAAGTGTCACAGCAGCCGCTGAGCGAACGCACAGAATAACGTCATAACATCATTTTAAACATACTTGTATCTAATATGATAAACAGAGCTGCATTACCTCATACTCATGACCTAAAAAGCGGAAATGGCGATTGTATCCCGGCATAAAGTCCCGTTGCTCGCGAGCCGTGTATTTGCGTAACAATCGCTCCAGCGGCCTTGCTCCGCTCCCTCAACACTCGGTCCTGCTCTGCTTCTCACTACAGTTACATTAATACCCACATACATCAATATGAGTCTTATCCCAATTCTTTTCCACCGGCTGTGATGTGAAAACCACATGTCCCAAGATTCTGCGCTCAAACTTGGCGTCATCGAACTACACCTTTGTTTTTAATAGGCGACTTCTAGCGGACAGAAAAAATACATTATGTATAACTTTAAAACATATTTAAAGCATTACTTAGACATCTAAACAACATTAAAAATGTGATTTTCCCCACAGGAGGTCTTTAAAAAAAAATGATGCGCACGGATAAATCATTTGTACTAACAAACACTGCTAAATTCCATAAAAAATTGAGAATTGTCTATTTTGATTTCATGGTGTCTTTAGAAAATAAATAGGATTGATTTTGTTTTCATGCCAGCTTTAAACCAATCACAATCATATTTGTTTTATATTACCTAAAGAGACTTGTTCTGCTCTGGTAACACTAGACCAGGAGTATTAAAAAACAGACAAGGAGATGAGAAATGGAATGAGAACAAGAGCAGTGAAGGCTTCAGAACAGCTTTAGATTGAGTGTGTGAGTGTGTCAGGTACAGAACTGGGGCAGAGTTTTACACAAAACACAGCACTTTGCGCCGCTGCTACTGTCATCTGCTTCTGCTGCTCTCTGAGCCCATTCATCATTTTTAATGGTGTCTCTCTGCCGCCTCCTTTCTGTGAGTGTGTGTGCTCTTCTGTGGATTTACGGCGGTGTGGATTTGTCATGCCTACTTCCGACACACTAAGTCCAACCTCTGACCCCTGGGTCATCCCTAGAGAGGAACTGCAGCCTGGACCAATCCATCCCTGTTTGCTTTCACTTCGCAGACACACAAGGGAGAGACACACACTTGAGTTTGAACTTACTCCTTCTGATACACAGATGCATTCTGCTAATTTTCACACACACAAAGACAGACAGACAGAAAAACAGCACAGCGAGGTGGACAAAGAAGAAACAAATACTCAAATGGGGAGGGTAAACGAGTGCTGCTAAAATCAATACTGGTTTTGTTTGGGCCTTATTGATACGGGGGTTGTGTGAGAGTGAATGAGAAGAGAGAAACAATAACAGCGAAAAAAGAAAGTTGGGCCTCTGTTTTATAATTTAGTCACGTTTAAATAAACTTCATATAGTCTGGACTAATGAAAAAGATAAATAAATAATAAGATAAACCATAAACTAATATAGGGACAAAGTCCATGTTTAAAATATAGGTTTTTGGTTAAACTAAACCTTTAGGATGGTGTTTTAGAGTTTAAAAAAAAAAATCTTAAATCAAAAAATCTTGACAGCCTCTGGCTACTGTTTAGTTCTGCTATATGGAATGGGAACATTCTACAAAACATCTCCTTTTGTATTAACAGAGAAAACCATCTAGCCTGGGGATTATGGGGCATGTTTCAACCGAACCAGGAAAGACATCGGTTGGATAGACCTACAACCAATCAGAGCAACGAAGCGACGCATTGTCAAATGTCAACAGAGCTCAACTGCACTGTGTCGCCAAGTCTGCGTTTTCTTCTGTGGATTTTTTTCTATGTCCGTGGGTTGAAGCGACTGTTATGTGATAGACCCATGAGTGCAAATTTTAGCAGGCAACCTTGCCAAAATAACACACATTTTACCCACCAAAAAACATTTTTTTTCCCGGAGAACCCCAGAGAAGCTATTGTTTGGGCTAGTACTTGGCGGGTTTTTTTGTAAAAACTTGGCAACTCTGTCTGTATGCGCGCTGAAATAAACGATCTTTGTCGGTGTTGTAAATTTTTTAAAAAAAATTAAGGATACACGGTTACTCACAAAATAGATCATAATTTCAGAGAGAAATAGTGAAGGTGAATGCATACACTGTAAAAAATTATTTAGAAAAAAGTTACCTGGTTGCCTTAAAATTTTGAGTTCATTGAAATTAAAATTTTGAGTTAATACAATGAACATTTTTTGAGATTCGACAACCTTTATTAAAATATTATTAAACGATTTTGTAAGCATATTGGGTAATTGTTTGTGTTTTATTTCTGATGACGCAGCCAAATAGTGCTATTTTCACGATTTATCACATTTTTTATGTGGTTCAGATACAATAATATTTTGAGTTTCTATTTACAAATTTCCTTCATTGTATCAATTCAAATTTCAATAAACTCAAAATCAAGGCAACCAGCTTACTTATTTTTTTAAGTTAAACCAACAAAAAACAACAATTTTGTTTTTACAGTGTATACAAACAATCTCTCCATTTAGGATTTGAACAAATATAATCCAAGCCCCTTTGATGACGTGCATGATTACGTTACTGTTTATCATCTGTCCGTCATCGTCTAAACCCCTGATGATTCCATTGGACCGAACAGTTTCTGTTTGGAGATACTTACTTCTCTATGGATCGAGTCCAGACCGAACTGCCCTTGTTCAAATGTTGTGGGTGGGGCTGAGTTCAGCTGGCATCCAGGCTAGAGGTTCCATCCCTTTAAGGTTGCACTCTTAATTTAACCTGCTGGAGAAGTGTCGGTTGGCTGGTGGTTTGTAAAGTAGGTCAACATGGTTTCTCATCTCACTGCTTCACACAAACACTACAACCATTACTGGGAGATGGTCTGAGTGGATTCATTGTGAATTAAACAGTTTTGTACAACATAGGACACACTGTCTGGGCTGATTCGCACATGACTTGCAAGAAAAAAAAAGGTAAAACGTGTGCACGATTTAGCAAATCGAGGGAATGAATTAGTAAACGTGCGTGCGATATATAAATCGAAGGAACGAAATAGTAAATCATGCAAACAATATAGCCAACACATTATTTACTTCATGTCATGTGCGGGGCTCCGTACCTAATAAATGCAGTTATTCATGTAAAAATACTCACAGATGGAAAACAGAGAACCCATAAGACTGGGGCTATATGTAGATGAGTTATTAATCTACTCAACACAGACAGATGGGTGTTGCTCTCTCCAAACACGCACACACGTGCACACACACGCACCAAACTCTTCAAAGATCATGAGGCCGTACCAAGATACATAGACTAATGTGTTTCTTTCAAGTCTGAATGGATCAGTCTCCTCGGGGTACACATATCTTCATAATTGGCAAAAGTTAGGGGTAAGAAAGTAGAAAAACAAACAAAAGTGTGATGGAGGGTATTCATTGTATCTATAAAAAGACAAAGAATACTAATGATATGTTTTGATCTTATGCACACGTAGTTCCAAGTCAGTTTAATCACTGTTTTCATTGAAGTGCACACACACATACAGTGCATCCGGAAAGTATTAACAGCGCTTCACTTTTATTCACATTTTCTAATGTGACAGCCTTATTCCAAAATGGATTAGATTCATTATGTTTCCTTCAATTCTACAAACAATATTCTAATATTCAGTTGATTGGACATGATTTGGAAAGGCACACACCTGTCTATATAACACAGTTAACAGTGCATGTCAGAGGACAAACCAGTGCCATGAAGTCCAAAGAATTATCTGTGGACCCCAGAGACAGGATTGTATCGAGGCACAGATCTGGGGAAGGATACAGAAAAATGTCTGCAGCATTGAAGGCCCCAATAAGCCCAGTGGCCTCCATCATCATAAATGGAAGAAGTTTGGAACCACCAGGACTCTTCCTAAAGCTGGCCGTCCTGCCAAACTGAGCAATTGGGGAGAAGGGCCTTAGTCAGGGAGGGGACCAAGTACCCGATGGTCACTCTGACAGAGCTCCAGCGTTTTTCTGTGGAGAGAGGAGAACCTTCCAGAAGAACAACCATCTCTTCAACACTCCACCAATCAGGCCTGTATGGTAAGAGTGGCCAGATGGAAGCCACTCGTCAGTAAAAGGAACATGACAGACCGCCTGGAGTTATAGTCATAGTCTCAGCCTCAGACGTCCTGCCCACGGAAATCCAGCTGGAAATGCTGGATTTTCAAAAGTATGTGAATTCACAGCATAGGTTCCAAGAGTTTTACACACTGGTCTGTCATTGTAGAGACATTGACATAAACAAGAAGCTGAATAAAACGAACTGTCATCGGTTGCTTTGCAGTCAGTGAGACGGCCTCTGGGTGGACCTTGATCAACAAAAGCAGCGGATTTCAGACCATCTGCTGTCTGCCTGAATGTCTGGTTACGCAAAACTAGCAGAAAAGTAATACTTCTATAAGTTAAGTCAAAAAAGTAATCTGTTACTTAAAGTAACTTTCCCCAAAACAAAATGTGTGTATGTATGCAAGTTAGTGAAGACTTGAAGCTTTCATAATTAAAACTTATCCGCTGTTTGCTATCTTAGTCTCTTAGCAGCAGTCATGGTGATCCTTTGTTTATTGGATTTGTTAGATTAATGAGCGTTAACTTCATTCTGTCACTGTTTGAGACTCTGAGCTGACAGTCTAACAGAAGGTGTGCAGGTGGCAGGAGGCAGTCAACCTCTGACCTTCATTCATGAGCACAACATCATCCAGCGCCGAGTGGGTGATCAGCGAGATCTCTTACAGCTAATGTGACAGCGCGCGCAGCTCAATCTCCGGGTCCTGCTGGGAGTCTTATTTCATTATTATAGAAAGTGAACACACACGTCTGACTCCTGAGAGACACACAAACAACGCTTTCCTGGATGTTCTCTCTCTCTCTCTCTCTCTCTCTCTCTCTCTCTCTCTCTCTCTCTCTCTCTCTCTCTCTCTCTCTCTCTCTCTCTCTCTCTCAAGATTCAAGATTCAAGATTCAAATAGCTTTATTGGCATGGTGAAGGAAATCTTTACATTGCCAAAGCATTCATAACACTATACGAAATAAATAATAATACAAATAAAATACAATTACATGAAAATAAACATAGCAATAAAAATGTCCAATCTTCTAATATTTACAAAGTGGTTAGCTCTGTCCTGCTGGAGGCTCTTTTGTCGTGACAGGACTTCACGTATCTGGCAGCCAGGTTTGGGTTCGCTGGGCTTTCTCCGAGCAGGAGTGGGAGTTTGTCCATATTTGATAATTGAAGGAAGTCTTTCTGATGAGGTTGTTCTCTCTCTCTCTCTCTCTCTCTCTCTCTCTCTCTCTCTCTCTCTCTCTCTCCTCTCTCTCTCTCTCTCTCTTCTCTCTCTCTCTCTCTCTCTCTCTCTCTCTCTCTCTCGTTTATTTAGCTATCTAAATGGGGACATTATATAGACTTTTGCAACTACTATACACTGTAAAAAAAATCTCCAATGGAAAATGTTCTAGTGACTGATCATATCTCATTTTTTTAGTTGGCCAAATTTAATTTCTGTGAATTAAAAAGCATCAATTCACAGAAATTCAATTCAATTTCACAGATTTTTACAGTGTACATAAGTATATGCTAATGCAGCTAGTTATAAATACTATTACCTAACTCACACATTAACCCTAACAGGAGACTATCTGCGTTTTTACAGTTTCAGATTTACTGTAATTTTACTATACAGTTTAAAATTTACTGTATATTATGGCTTTTTTGTTTGTTTCTTTTTAATATTTATTTTTATTTTTTATGAGGACATCCCCAAAAGGTCTTGGGAGTTTGTGTCAGGTTTTTTACAGTTTTTTCCATGTTTCGTGGGGGCTTTTCAAAGACGTAATGGTTTTATACTGTACAAACTGTATCTTTATAACCTAATCCTAAACCTAAACCTACCCATCACACCCAATCTGCATTTTTACAATTTCAACAAACATAATTTAATAAGATTTATAAATATTCATAAATATTATTTAAGAACACTTAAAAATACATGAAAATTTCAATGAAAATTGTGAAAAGAGCACAAAAACATACTTTTATTAAAAAAAAACTAAAATACTTATTTAAACATAAGATAAAATAAATGTGTATATATTTACTAAGTAAATAATTAAACAAGTGACACGTGAAAATCAAACATACACAAAATATGGGTCTATCTCTGTGTTGGCTAGTGCAATGCAAGTTTCGCCAACGTCATACAATTAACTCGGAGGAAAAGCAGAGCCATTTATCAGAGCCACAATGAATAATGAATTTTCTAAAATTAAACACATAAAACATTTATAATTAAGGTCGTTAACCATTTTCAGGGTTAATTGGTGTTTCGTTTACCCCAAATGTGTGTCAAATAACTTTTTTTGGAGAAAGGTTATCTGTTTGGATGGGTTTCTTTAATTAGCTTGTGACACTACTGACCGTCAGTACCATGACAACCATGAAAAGCACACAGAAAACACTCTTCTTGCTCATTTATAATAAGAGTGGTACTATGAAGACATGATTCTACAACAAAGCCCTGGCTCATTTTATGACAAGCTGTGAAAAAATTGGATCATGCAGCACTTATGATTACCAATGTTTACATACATGATCATGTAGACCCAGGTTCACAGGCAGGACTTTAAGATGAAGCCTTAGTTCAGTTGGGGCATTTAGTAGCTTTTATAAATGTGCCTTTGAAAATAAAAACCATTACTGGTTTTCATCTTGAGACAAAACAATTGCACTGACATATTTTAAAATACATTGCTTTCAGTTAAAACGGCTCAAACATTTTAGTCTGAGACTAGGCCCTGTCTGTGAAACCGTAGGTTAGTGCATCAACACCTATTCTGAGCTACTATATCACCTAAACTATACGGCGATATGCAAAGGTTAGCCGATCATTATGCAAGATTAGGGGTGCACAATATACTGTTATTGGGCATGTGTCATGGTGTGGGTCTGCGGGATGCAGAGACAAGGGTCAAGTGGATTTAATAGCAGCAGTCAGTTTTATTTAACACAGAACTCAAGGTATTCAGAAGACGCATGAACAAAAGAAACAAACCTAATTACTGAAGGAAACACAGGCTGTATATGAAATAGCCCCCTATAACCTCAAATAGGGCCTTATTTGAGAGGACAGCCATCTGTAGTGGTGTCCAAAACCATAGTGGACATTAATTGAGTGCACTCAATCTATACCAGATTGCACTGCAATAAAAAGTGTACCGGTGTACAGCTGTTGTACACTCAAGGGCTGTCCAAATTCACTTGTTTTCATTCACTCCTTCAACTGATCTGTATTAGTGGACTAACGTAGAAAATAGTGATCGAGGGTTTAGAGGGCAATCTCGGATTCAGCCACAGAGTTTAAGGCCTAGTCCACACGTACACAGGTATTTTTATTACCAGAGTTTTTCCTCCTCCGTTTTAAAAAACAATCACGTCCACACAAGCACGGTTTTAAAAAAAAATCTGTCCACATGAGCACGCAAAACTACGCTATGATTGGCTGCCTGATTTCCACATGGGTCCCATCCACGGCACCGATGCACATTGCACTGACTGAGGGATGCCATTGGCTCAAGAAATGAAACCCTTCTACAAGTTCCTTTACTTTGGACTCAGTGACAGGTAACTGTATATACACAGGTGCAGGGCCGAAGTGGACTGTAATAGTTTCACACACTTGCTTTACTATTTTGTATTATTGCATTCTGGTGCCTTTGTTCTGCAATACAATGAAATAACTGAACATGTGTATCTGTAGGCTATAGCTACATGTGATAAGGGCTGTTAGAGTCCACCGCATCATCACATGTAAATCAAAAGGAGATAACGTGGATATTTTTTCGTCAAACAAAGGAGAGAACGGCGACCACTTTGACTTAAAAAGCCGAAATCTCCGGTTTCACCATCTACACGACAACGCTGTTACCGGAGTTTCTAAAAATCTTCACCCTGGCCAGAGTTTTCAAAAAAGTCCGGTTTCAGTAACCGGATACAGCGTTTGCGTGTGGACGAAGAGCCAAACCGCGTAGAAAAAGCTGCGGTTTTGAAAATACCCGTGTTCGTGCGGACAGGGCCTAAGTTGGAAGTTTTTTAGCTTTTAGTATGACTATGTTAGCCTTAAAGTTATGAATAAGCTGTGTGTTCCAAAACTATGACAACATTTGCATTTAGGACATAAAAGCATTCAAAACTTACAGTCTCTCACTTCCGATAAAACGAATTACAGATTTTGATTACATCATCGCAGACTTCTCATCAAATCTTCTGTCCAATCAAATGATCTCTAGAATCTAAAGCCCGCCCACTACACCGCTGAAGCTGCGGCTTAAATCGGTCAGTTGTTCACACATTTACTAATTTCTACATGGTGAATGGCACATAGCACACTATATATGTGATAGGAAACGATTCAGTGTAAATATGCTTTCAGCTGAGGCGAATTAAGTCTGGTTTCACGTTAGTTTCATGCACTGCAGCAGCGCACACACAGTCTAGACCAGAGCCGTTGACTAGAGACACGAGAGTGCAGCGCGGATCATATGCGCGAGTCGGTGCAGACAACAAACTTATCGGATGGACCCATTTGAATTTTGCACAGAATGCTGCATTTCAAAGCGATATGGAGGAGATTATGATAAGTGGTTAGAGGAGACAGGCTTTACCAAACAGAAAGGCTCTAGTCAAACTGTGAAACTGTCAAATGAAATGCTATTGGCTGTTTCAAAAAGGGGAGGAGCTGCTAACAGATGGAGCCGTATCAGTGGAAATTAAATCAAAAGATTGAATAAGGTGGCGGGTTTCAATGCACTTCAGTGGGCCTTTAAATAGAAAGAAATACCAATCAATGAAATTAAAAACAAGTGTAACTGAAGATAATGTAATGACGAAACATCTAATGAAAAACCAACAAATTAAAACTGTCACAGAACCAAACAGGTAAAAACTCACGTCCATCGAAAACAGAGACAAACAGATGATCCCAAATATTACCTCATCCCACCCCCAATCAAGGAGGCACGACCTCATGCCTCATTAACAAAAATCAAGAGTCCAACAGAGGAGGGCGAGAGGGGACTTAGTTGGGGGACGTGGAATCAAGACACAGGACAGACAGGGCCTTGGCGGACATGAATTTAGTGTAGAGGCAGGAGGAGCCAAGGTGGAATTGAGTGAGAGAAGAGCCACGATGTGAACCAGAGCAACGAGCGACTGAGATGGAGCCGATGGTAGTGGAGACCCAGAGGTGCTGAAGAGCTGACGGGCCTGGGGTGACATGTACCACTGGAGGACTGAGGCTAAGCCAAAGCGACCGAAGACCATGGCGGAGCTGGAGGAAAGGAGGAGCCCACTGGAGCAGAAGGGGTGGAGGGATGAAGCACAGCTGAAGGCCTGGTAGTCAGTGGCGCAGGCAGAGCGACGACTGATCAAGGCGACGCTGGAGGGACGAGGGAGCATCGGTGGAGTGATGATGGGGGGTAAAGGTGGAGGGGTTAACAGGGTCACACAAGATAAAATTCATGAGCGGCCACTGCTGAGGAGGTAGGCCTCCACGTCATCCCCTCAAACTCCACCAATAATCCCTCTTGAACAGATGATATTGCTAGCTCACACACCTGGTCAGACTTTCTCCGGCTCAGGAGACTCTGGTGCTGCTATCATGTTGGAAACGCAGAGTGTAAAAATAGACAGACAGACCAAACAATGAAATTAAAAACAGGTGTAACAGATAATCAACTAATGAAAAAAACATGAAAACCAACTGAAAACTAGGTCAGAAAACTAAAAACCCAGCCAAAAACAGAGACAAACCCAGATGATCCCCAACAGCATGCTCATTTTCCTCATTTGCCATTTGGTATTAAAAGCTTTAAATTCACAAATAAAAACTGGGGAAATATGTTTAATATAGCATTCACTCAAAGTTAATATTTAAAAACACAATTTAATAATTTGGTAACACTTTACATATACGTATAATATGCATTATAAAACTATGTTAATGCATTAATTATGCCTTATAATGCCCCCATGAGTAATTGTAACCACAGTTAAAATGCATTTTAGAACATTTATTTTCATTGAACTCACCTTTAGAAAGAATAATGCATTAAAAATATATCATAATGCATTTTAACTTTGGTTACAATTACTTATTAATCTGTCATAACACAAATTCACCTAAATGTCTGTTCTGTTGGATTAAATTGAAATAGAAACGCTCTCAAAACCATTTCTGACTACTTTCTAGTGAAACTTTTCAAAGTGTTTCCCCTTAAGGGAGACTGATGTACTGGAGATAAACAGTAGCATCAATACAACATTCTTTCTTTTCTTCTGACAGTTGTGAAGACACACAAAGCTTCTTAGATAAACACTTTCCCCAATGAAAACACAGAGAAAAGCTTGATTCACTTATTTCTCCGTTAAGTCTCCAGACTCACCCACTCCGCCATCACAGGAGTCTACCTACGGCCGCTGAAGAGCAAAGCGAGAACTCACCCTGACAGAAGGCTTTATCACATCTCCATGACACATAAAGACGTTTCCCTAATCTCTTCCTGGAAAGCGTTTTGAACTTTACCTCTCTGAGCTGGCGGTCTTGTGAGAGCAGCTGAGCTCTGACTGATAACGATGGAGCAGAAAGATGGAGCAGCACAGCATATGTCTGAGGGTAAGGGTCAAGCCATTAAATCACACTCCTATCTGCAGACACAATGAAAGTACCTCCATTTCTTTGATAAAAAAAAAAAAATCTGAGATCTAAACCATCAGAAACTTAACAAATACCTATGACTTTGTGATTTCAATATAAGTCAATTATGTTTTAATATAATATTTTTAATATAATATATAATATAATTATGTAATAATATAATATAATATAATATAATATAACATAATATAATATAATATAATATAATATAATATAATATAATATAATATAATAAATATAATATAATATAATATAACATAATATAATATATTATAATATAATATAATATAATATAATATAATATAATATAATATAATATAATATAATATAATATAATATAATATAATATAATATAATATAATATCCTCTTAAACTCCGAGGACCCTGTAGAGGGACGGGAATGACATCGTCATGTATATACTTTCCATTTTAAATGTCTGTGGAGGAGCTATGATGTCATATGTGGTACCATTTGAAATCTTAGAGTCTCTACTCCCCCCCCCCCCCCCCCCAAAAAAAAAAGAAAATAGGCGCTTTTTGATTTTTTTATATAAATTATTTTTTGAAAGTGTGTAACTCAGGCCCTGTGTGCTCATGGTAAGAGGCGGGACCTTTCCGGGCAAAGTGCGCTAAGCTGCTGTCCAATCACAACACGGGAAGCCCTGGCCCAATCAGAACTCGTTACGTGTTTCTGAAGGAGGGACTTCATAGAACAAGGAAATCATCAGGCCGTTTTTGGGACAGAGGAAACAGCGGTGTACAGATAAGTAAATTATGTGAAAAATACTGTTTTTTTTACATGCGAAACATGAACTCATGTTATATTGCACACTGTAAACATAATCAAAGCTTCGAAAACATGCGAAGAATGGGACCTTTAAATTAAATATAGATTAATAATTATTAAAGCTATACGTTCTTTAGTTAAGAGGAGGGGAGTAATTTTACTCAACAAAACCGACATTTTGGCATAATTGCGTGTCCGTTCAAGAGTATTCTTTGATTCTAGTGCGCGTCTCTCTCTGCGTTAGTGATGACAGCGCTAAATAGAATATAATCTTATCTATATAATAATATTATCAACATAAAATGTTTTATTATTAGTAGTAGTATTATTATGTAATTAAGCAGGATATTCATTAAGAAAAAGTGCTTAATTGTATATCTGTTGATTAGGAATTGATTGTATTGGGAAAAGTAGTAGAGCATGGTGATTGATTTTGATTCCCAGGGAATAAGCATTTGGGCAAAATGTACGGCTTGAATTTATAAATAAAGCTTTACACAATATAAACGTATCCAAAACTTTGCTATACATGTCTGCCAAATGCACATAATGAAGACTTTGTTCTTTTCTTTTCTTTTCTTTTCTTTTCTTTTCTTTTCTTTTCTTTTCTTTTCTTTTCTTTTCTTTTCTTTTCTTTTCTTTTCTTTTCTTTTCTTTTCTTTTCTTTTCTTTTCGGAAACATGCACCAAGTATTAATAATGGAAAAGTCCAGAAAACAAATGTTTGACTTTCTCCCTTGTTCAGTCTTCAGTGCATTATGACTGGTATACGTGGCATTATCCATATCAATTCCTAGGACTTATCATGAAAAGTATTACAATACCCCTGTGATACCAATCAGTCGGCTGCAGGTGGTACAAAGACAAACCTTTTCAGTGACATTTCTGCAGTCTGACAGTGTAATCTAGACAAATTCAAGTGCCTTGAAATATAAAGAAGATGTTTCAAAGAATGTCAGTACCAAACAGTGGGTGGACTTGCAGTATCTTTTTTCCTCCATACTACAGACATCAATGGGGTCCATCAACTGTTTGGTTACCAACATGCTTAAAACATTTATTTTGAGTTCAGTAGAAGAAAAACTTAGGTTGTTCCAAACCTGCATGAATTTCTGACACAATTATTTAAAAAGTGGGGTTAACTATCCCTTTAAGGCCCCAATGACAGATTGATGGACATGGACATTGATTTGGACCGGCATTGGAGCATCAATTACCATTTATTCAAGTTTAACCAGAATTCAAATACCATGTCTGATCCTGTATGATCTCCTGTAGCATGTAAAGATATGATCTAGAGAGAAGAGGTCTAGTGCGCCGTGCCACAGGAGCAGATGGTTTCATTCACATGGCTCAAGAAGAGGGATGAGCATTTAGACAAACAAATCATTTCAGTCCAAGATTGCCCCAGCAGCACAGAGCTGTTCCATTATCACGCCACGGCTATCTGGGTAATGCTCAATTACAGTGTCATTAGGCTGAAAAGTGGAGCTGCCAGAACTGGGAAATGAGGGGCTGACGAAAGAGAGATTGAGGGATACACTGAACAAAGAAGATACTAGAATAGATTTAAAGAATCAGGTTTTGCTCACTAAGGCCAGGCTTTGCTGAAGTATTACATTTTAAATCCAAGCAAGGAATTTTTCAAAAACCTTTAGTCACAGGCTATGTACTGTATACTGCACAGCTGAAACTAAACTTTTTGTATTGATGACTTTAAAACAGGAAACGCAGGTGAATTTTAAATTCATAAGATAAACCTAGACCAAAATCATAGGTGAAATTATTTATTCATGACTAATGTTGATTAACCTATAGGTCAGTTTAAACTAGTGACTAATTACCGGGTTAAGTGTTTTGGAATCTAGTTGAAAAAAACAAGGGCCAAATTGTGATGGCTATGACCAAGTCAGACCATCGCCAAATCTTCAGCTCTTGTGGGCTGTTCCCGGTCTGCAGTATCTATTAAAAGTGGTCCAAGGAAGGAACAGTGATGAACCAGCGACAGGGTCATTGGCGGCCAAGGCTTACTAATGCACATGAGGAGCAAAGTCTGGCCCATGTGGTCCAATCAAACAGATGAGCTACTGTAGCTCAAATTGCTCAAGAAGTAAGTACTCGTTCTGATAGAAAGGTATCAGAATATACCGTGCAATTTGTTGTGTATAGGGCTGCAGAGCAGTCAGGGTGCCCATGCTGACCCCTGTCCACTGACGAAAGCGCCAACCTTGGGCATGTGAGCTTCAGAACTTGACCACAGAGCAATGGAAGAAGGTGGACTGGTCTGATAAATCACATTTTCTTTTATATGAATGGCCGGGTGCGTGTGCGTCACTTACCTGGGGAACAAATGGCACCAGGATGCACTATGGGAAGAAGGCAAGCCATTGGAGGCAGTGTGATGCTTTGGGCAATGTTCTGATGGGGAATCCTGGGTCCCAGCAGAACATCTATGTTGATGTGACTTTGACACGTACCACCTAAGCATTGTTGCAGACCATGTTCAGGTATTCCCTGGTGGCTGTGGCCTTTTTCAGCCACAAAGCAAAAATGGTTCAGGAAGGGTTTGAGAAGCCCAACGTGTTTGAAGTGTTGACTTCGCCTCCAAATTCCCAAGATCTCAATCCCATCAAACAAGTCTGATCCATGGAGGCCCCACCTCACAATTTACAGGGATTAAAGGATCTGCTGCTAACATCTTGGTGCCAGATACCTTGTTTCATACCTTTAGTAGTCTAGTGGAGTAGCTACTAAATTAGTTAGTGAAATAAACAGAATAGACAGGCAGGCTGATAGCCAGCGCACTGACCTTCTGATTTGAGCTGAGACCTTTACTGGTGACTGGCTCCTCGCTCGCACAGAAACACAGCACTAGATTCACATCACTACGCTCACCCACTAGGCCATCCCATAATCTTCCTGTTATCTCCATGACAGCATGCAAAAGGGCTCGAGGACAGGAGCGCGCCACTAAATGTCAGAGCTTGAAACCAGACGTCATTTTGCAAACAGCTGAAATATTCCTGAGTGAGCCTGGGGATTAGACTTGATACTGTTGTTGTGAAATGAAATATTGATCTGTGAAGACACTAGTGACAGATTCTGAAAGGGATTTCAGACATACAATAAACTGTTTCATTCTGACTTCAATAGAAATGTTGCTTTTTATCTTTATCCTACTGCAAGCCTGAAACAGTGTGTTCATATAGCCTGGGCTGCATTTTACAAATTCTGCCCAGTAAAGGGTCATTTATTCAAGTGGAATACGCTGAACTTTTTTTCTCTTGAACAAACAAAAGTGGTGCTCAATGCAGAGCCAAATGATCAGGTTTGCATAACAAAACCAGCCCCGTTGCTATTCAAACAACGGCGTAAAAATAGCCCACGGGACCACAGACTCTGCATCACTGCAAATGATATCCAGCTCCCCTATCTGGATGTAATGGTTAGAACTTGACCCGGTCCAGTCTCGGCCCTTCTCTGCTTCGCTTCATACTACAGTAAAGTTAATAATCTCATTTATGAACCTGATTTCTACCTGCGTCCAGTCCAAGGTATTTTCCACCGGCTGTGACTCCCAAGATTCCGTCATCAAGTTACGACTTTGTTTTAAATAGATGACCTCTAGTGGTGTAAAACTACATAGTGTGCCTTTAAGAAAATAACAGGGATGTATGCAATGTGCAAACAGAAAAAGATCTCACCAAAAACATCAAATCGTCATGTATTTTTTAAAATCTTTTTATTTTATTTTAGAGACACTAAACAAAGCTTGCTCACCCAGTACACTGTAAACAATTTGTGGTGGTTTTTGTTGGTTTAACTTAAAAAAGTAAGTAACCTGGTTGCCTTAAAATTTTGAGTTTATTGAAATTAAAAATTTGAGTTGATACAATGAAGGAAATTAGTTTAATAATTAGAAACTCAAAATATTATTGTATCTGAACCACATAAAAAATGTGATAAATCATGAAAATAGCACAATTAGGCATGTTTCACTGCGTCATCAGAAATAACACACACATTATTACCCAATATGCTTATAAAATCTTTTAATAATATTTGAATAAAGGCTGTCGAAACTCAAAAAATGTTCATTGTATTAACTCAACATTTTAATTTCAATGAACTCAAAATTTTAAGGCAACCAGGTAACTTTTGTTCGAAATAATTTTTTACAGTGTAGGTACGTTACAAAAAAGCCCTTTTCCAAGATATATATTTTAATTGAATATTTGAACAATCCCTAATCAATGATTCAGTTAAATTATGTAAATTACTCACTTCAATTTGATGTAATTTTACTATTAACTGAAATGCATAAATCTTAAAAAAGGCTTACTTTTTTGTGTGTATAAACTGGCCTTAACAGTCTCAAGTCCATAAACAACTAAATATGCAGTTATCATCAATTATGCTTGTGTTAAAATGATAATATTTTAAAATTCAAATGTTGCCTCTTTGGCCTAGACATTTCAAGCTTCAGTAAAATGCATAGATACTTTTAGTATCTTGGTTACATGTCATTTTGCAGAAAAAATGACTTTTTGACACCAGAAACTAATTGCTTTGACGGTCCCTCTGGAGCAGCCTGATATTAAAGGTTTTGCTCATATAAAAAAAAAAATCCTATTTCTCGAGATACAGAATATGTCGCCCGCTGCACATGACCTGTAGGTCCACCAATCAGACGAGAACAAAGAACTGGGACACTGTCCAAGCCGGGGTTTCTGATTAGCAATGCAAAGAAAATTCTGTTGGCTCTGTGAATGTTGTTCAGTCAAGCCAGAGTTGGGTCTCTTAAGATTTTGCACTGCTGGGTCTAGAGAGATACCGTAATTGGCCATTTGCAAATCCTTGCCAAAATATCCTGTCTTCATAAAATGTCTGTCATAAGTTTGTTCCCGTTTGCTAGGCACACACCACTTTTACTTTTGCTAATACTTTGTATATAGATGTCAACAAACCCCTTGACTCTCATTAACGGTCAGCATGTGACTATTCCTACATTATGTGCACTCAGTGTTGGGAGTAACTAGTTACATGTAACAGAGTTACGTAATTTAATTACAAAATAAATGCAACCATAATCTGTTACAGTTACTGAGAATTTAGTTTTTATTATAACCCGTCTCCGGTGCAATAACTCCGATCTTTCAAGTATTCATACTCTTGTGAAATCGACACGCCATCCTACATAAACCCGTCTCTTGGTTGTTACCCAGAAATTTTGAATATTCCGATCTAATAGGATTTCTGACCTGTAAGATTGCCATAATAATAATCATACACAGTGTGTTAATAGGCCAGAGGAGAACTGGCACCTCGACTGAGTCTGGTTTCTCCCAAGGTTTATTTTTCTCCATCATGCCCTGATGGAGTTTTGGTTCCTTGCCACTGTCGCCTTTGGCTTGGCTTGCTCAGTTGGGGACACTAAAATTATGATCAAAGTTATTCAACTAAATATACAAATAAAATGTATGAATTAGGTTTTATTGAATTCTATAAACTATAATACTGATCTGCCAACATTATCACTATATGATAAATTAAAATAAACTGATAACATCACTGTTTTCTCCAGAACGACTGTACAGCCAAATCTAATTTTGATGCAATATTATCCTGTTTAACACTGTGAAGCTGCTTTGACACAATCGTGATTGTAAAAGCGCTATATAAATAAAGTTGATTGATTGATTATATTACAGTTACTTATGAAACTATAAACAATTTTAAAGGGACAGTGTTGGGCAGTAACTAGTTATTTAATTACAAAATAAATGTAATCAGTTAAAGTTAAAAGAAAAAATGTTTAATTAAATTAGTTACTTATGAAAATGTTAACAATTACAAAGCTAAGATATGTAGAATAATATTCATATGTTGCATTGCCTGTTTTTGATGTGCACGATTCTTTATGTTTAGTAAAGCGATGCTATTCTGATGCTTTTGATTGGTTCTCATTTGAATTTGCTGCGCATCATGTCTGCCGCTGAAAGCTTTAAGCCTCATGCAGACCGGGGTGATTTTCCAGTTTTTCGGTGTGCCTTTGTGTTCATAACCAAGCAATTTTCACTGCCGATACGTCAAGTGAACGTGCAAATTCAATCCCTGACAGTAGATGGCACTGTTCAACTTCACGCTTCTGCATGTGAACAAAAGTTCAAATCTCATTGGTCGGCTAGTTTTTAACACAATGACACAAAGAGTGTCCCAAACCAACGCGCAAACCAACGCGCAAAACAGCATTAACTGTAAAAAAAAAATGCCTTGGTTTAGTTTTTTTTTTTTTTTTTTTTTACAGTTTATGCTGTTTTGCGCGTTGGTTTGCACACTCCTTGTGCACACCCACCCACAGAGTCAGCTCTTGGTCATTCATTGCTCTCTTTTGATCTTCTAAATATTTAAAAGACAGCTGCTCATTTTCATACTTAATCTGATATTCAAAACAGGGCCAGAGAGGGCAGACTTGATTAAACTCTCTTTCTTTCTTCCCATATTTCCATTCTCTGTCCCATAGACTCTGACTGGCTATCAAATTCTGTTGAGATCCTGTTAAACTGCAGTGAGGTCTTGTTACTTGCCAATTTCTCAGTCAATGATTTTTCATTTTCCCCAAAGTCCCTGGATTCAGTGCTTGTTGGAGAGCTGATGGATGGGCCAATCAGAATGTATGTATGTGTGTGCCGCGGACAGGGGGGTTTCAGTCTAGGAGAGGGAGTGATCCGTGGCCTGTCGGATGACAATGGTGGGAGGGGGCGGGTGGGCGCTCCAGGCATCTGGAAAGCAAACAACAGCATTAGGGAATGCAAATTGAAACAGCAGACAAGCTGGAAAGGCTCCATCACAGACAGAAATGTAGCACATCCTTGTCTCTTATATTGAAATATATCAGTGAACACTTTGCCCTAAGGGATGTTTAGCATTGCGAATAACCTGCGTGGCATAATCCATATCAGTGCTAGTGAATATTCAGCGAAAACACAATTTGCTCCCCTGAGTGACTGCAGATATATTACCTGTTGCGGAGCTCATAGCCTTCGGAGTGCAATTTGTTTATGTCAATCAAATGTAAATACAGCATTTGCCTCTCATTTTCACATCTTGCCTTCAGTTGGCCACAAATATTGTCTGGAGCAATGAAGTCAACACATTATTGGCCCCATACGCAACACACTTCAATGCATTGTGTATTCTGACACCTTTCTATCAGAACCAGCATTACCTTCTTGAGCAATCTGAGCTGCAGTATCTCGTCTGTTTGACCAAACGGTCCAGCCCTCGCTCTCCACGTGCATCAGTGAGCCTTGGCCGCCGATGACCCTGTCGCCGGTTCACTCTCAGAGTTCCCAGTAACAGCTGGACAGATCTGCAGCTGTGGCTCCCTCAATGCACCAGACTATTTCTGACTCACCTGGGTTTTCTTTTCTTTCTTTTTTTACTACACCAATGAGGAAGTCTGGATAGTTTTGGATTGGAATATGGAATCATTCACAAGGATGATTTAACAAAGAATATGACAGTAGAAGGAAACCATGAGCGTGAGATACCCCTCGATATCCTTAATTTTGTAAATAATAAGAAAACTGAATCACTCCTGAAATAAAGAACAGTACGTTTTAATGGAATTTTTAAATGATTATAAGCCTTGTTGTGTGTGTGTGTGTGTGTGTTTGCATGCTAACAAGTTTAATAGGTTTTTAAGACTTTTCTGAGACTGATTTATGGCACACTAACATGTACTACTCATGCTATTACTGCAGTATAATAAATTATGCACTTTTCTGTGTGAATACAGACCAACTACATTTGAAAATGCACAGCCAGAGCAAATGCCGCAGATTAAAAAAATCCCACAATGCAACACACTCAACTTTACCACCCATAGTTTTAACAATGATGCCAGGCAACATTAAAGTCAGTATTAAATAGTCTTTTCCCCACATATTTTACATTACAGCACCTCTCTCGCATGTCTGACTCAAACGCATCATAGTTCTTGAAGAAGCCCCTCCTTCCGAAATACGCTGAGATTGGTTAGCTGATTGTTTGATTGGAGTGTACGGGAAATGTCACACCCCTTACAATAACCATAAGTATGATCTGCTCACGTGTAAACATTAAGGATGCCGTCAATTTTTAACCAATTCAAGCCTGATTAAGACTTCAGAATATTGCAAATAAGAGGGTCGGGCAGAACAGATTTCATGCACAGACTGCGAGCACAGATTTCACAGGATGTTTTTGAGTGGTATGTTTGTTTTTATTTATTTTTCTTATGCACTCAACAAAACAAAACAAATCAGTAAAACTATGGCACATTGTACTGTATTAATTTGACAGAATTGACCTGTAGTTTAAATTCTGAACTTCATTGGGTTGTGTTAAGGTTAATTAGGGTTAATGGAAATGTCCATAAAATTACTGGCTAATGTCCTGGTAATTTTATGCCATTACATTATCTGTTTTTTACATTACATTTCTTTTTTTACAGTGTAAATTTTACATACATTGGTAATTTTATACACCATTTAACCATGATATTTGTCGATAAACTGGTACTAATCAATCACAAAACCATGTAATTCTGATTACATACAGGCTCACTGAAATCAAAATTGAAGTTTTTTAGCTTTTAGTATGACTATGTTAGCCTTAAAGTTATGAATAAGCTGTGAGTTCCAAAACAATGATGCCATTTGTATTTAGGACATAAAAGCATTCAAAACATAGGCCGTGTGTTCACCAAAGCGTTTTTAGCCAGCTGAAAACGCCTCGCTGTGAGTGCTTGAGAACGTTTTGGCAGGCAGCGTTTTTTTTCTCCTCAGTTGAGACTTGTTTGTTGTTATGTTACGGAAAATCCGCAGAGGTCTTTCTAATTTCACAGGTAGTTTGTTTCTGTATTGATTCTACATAAAATTGCAGATACAATGTAAAGTATTTGCTCTGGCATTTGTTTTAAATCATTTTGTTCCGTTATTATTGCTTGTTGTCATCTGATGACGACACGCAGAATGTGGTGGTTGGTCTGTGTTGTGTTTGTCCCGCCCCTTCTCCACTGTGATTGGACGGCTGGGTGAAAAGTGACAGTGATGAGTGCTGCGTTTTACTCAATGTTGAACATTATACCACTCTTGGCGACCAGTAAAAAACGCTGAGCGCTCAGCGCGTGAGCGTGAAATACTCGCTCAGCGCCTCGGTGCGCTCCAGGCGTTCTAAAAATGCGGCGCTCTCATTGAAAACAATTGAAAACGCCAGCCAGCAGCGTGAAAAAACGCTTTGGTGAACACACGGCCTTACAGTCTCTCACTTCCATCAATCATAGATTTTGAAGACATCATCACAGACTTCTCATCAAATCTTCTGTCCAATCAAATGCTCTCTAGAATCTAAAGCCCGCCCACTACACCGCTGAAGCTGCGGCTTAAATCGGTCAGTTGTTCACACATTTACTAATTGCTACATGGTGAATGCCACATAGCACACTATATATGCGATAGGAAACGATTCAGTGTAAATATGCTTTTATTTGAGGCGAATGAAGTCTGGTTTCACCTTAAAGCTGATTTATACTTCTGTTTTGGACCTACGCCGTATCCTCTATGCTGCAAGTTACACATTGGTTTTCATTTATACTTCCACGTTGTTGTCCGCTTCAATGTGCAATTGACGGTAAGCCCTCCCCTCGAACGCAGATGAGCCAATAGCAGTTGAGCTTCAGTTGCACGGGCACTGGAACTCGGACATCTTTAGGTTTCAGCTCCATAAAGAAGCATTGGAAAATCGGATGCTTTCATTTTTTTGATGGTGTTTCTGCAACAAAAATGGTAAAATTATGTATCACTGATTCCAGGTATCAGGATTTTTTTTGGTTGTCATATTCGGTTGTTATAAACTTCACCCACGAAAAGGCACATGGTCTGTATATGTTTGTTTATTGTTAGTGGTATGAGTGTTTTGTGTCATTTAGTGTGTATGTTAATGATAATGCAACGGAGATGGAGAGAGTTTGTGAATGAGACGTTAATGCGCACGCTTTGCTTGTTCAGCTTGTACGGTGATTGAAAAACAATGTAATAAACTTAATAAACATCAGTAAAGTTTAGTCACCATTCAAACAGGGTATACGCTACATTTTGTGTCCAAAAACATCTTGGGATGAGGTTTTCACACTGACAGCTGTCATTGTAAGACATAGCAAATCCGTTTGTTTGTCTGAGTTAGCAACAGTAACTAAGGGGGGGGCGGGCTTACCGATAGGTCAATTACACATGCAGACCGCTAGGGGTCAGTGTCCACAGGCATGTTGATGGTAACCCCCAGTCTCAAGGCAAAAGCCGAAGAAGAAGTGTCTTGTTAACACTCTCACTGCATGCGTCTCAATGAGCTCCCTAGTTCAGTAGTCAGGCCACTGATCAGGACATAAGTCAATGGGCTGATTCCCTGATCAGTGCCCTGTCTACTGAACTAGGGAACTATTGAGATGCACCCGAAGCATCAGCAGTGATGGCGGCAGATAGCGGCTTTCCTTGCACCTTGAGTTGTTCTATGTAATAGAAATGAAGCATCTCTTGATTAGTAGAGTAACATAAGAGGCGATCTGGCACTGAATGCGTTTGTAAAACCATGCAGTGTGCTCATGGCCGCTGTTTTCAGGTTTTTAGAATATTCATTCTGTTGATATCACAAAACGAAATGCACACATTGCGATTAACATATTTGGTTTAAATGAGAAAATAAATAAACTGTACACAAGATCTATGTATTTATCCTCTAACAAAGAATCTCTGCATTACAAAATCGTGTGTTATATTAGATATATAGGATGAAACGATCATTTCTGGACACACGCACTACTATCGTAGATTTATTTATTTATAGACCTGAGGGAGGGGTTCTGGCAAACCAATCACGGCGCTTGCGGTCCGCATAGCGTTGTTTAATTTTTGGAGAGGTGCGCGTCAGGGTACACACACAGCCTACGACGTAGTTGCAGCATACACTCGACGCAAAAGTATGAATTGGGCTTTAGTTTCACGCACCGCAGCAGCGCACACACACACACTAACACACACACCAAAAGTTAGGTCTAAAGTTAGACTACAGACAAGAGCGCAGTGCAAATCACAAGCGTGAGTCAGGCGCAGACAACAAAATATCTCGGACCCATTTTAATTCTGCACAGAGTGCTGCATTTCAAAGCGATATGGAGGAGATTATGATGATAAACAGTGTTAGAGGAAACTGGCTTTACCAAACAGACAGGCTCTAGTCTGGCCTTTAACGGGTCACTTCAGGGATTTAGCATTGAGATTTGTATTTAAACTGGATCATTAATGTAGTAGAAATGTGAAATTATTTTTGAATTTGATGCCTTCTAGACTGAGAAAAGTCTAGCCGAACGGAGTCACGGCATAAACGCAGCAGGAGTCAGATTACATTTATCATGAGAGCTGAGGTAAACGGCATACATTCACAGCGTGTGTTCAGTCTGGCACATTTTCAGTTCATGCCTTTGTAAGCTTAACTTTCATAGGAATTCATTTGAAAAGTTAAAACACCCACACCGCACCGCTCTGTTTACATGAATGCCTGCAGCTGCCCGAGCCGAGCGATGTGAGTGCGATCTCCCACCCCCATGTGCGGGTTGAAAAATGCGGAAATAGCTCCCTCTGCTGGCTTGAGTCTTTAGCCTCTGGCCAAAATATCCTCCAATGACACAAAATTACATTATTTGCATCATCTGTGGATTTTTTCCAGAAATAAAATACATAAATCTCTCATCTCAGGGGGATATGAAGAAGGGAAGCACGATCATTCAAATATACTCCCAGTGTTTCGACTGATACAAAGCCATAATATGCTAAATCACCGAAGTAACCCTTTAAGGGATGGTGAACAGCCTTACAAAAGTGAGAGATTACAAACGCTGCTCGTTGTCATGTGGTGAGTCCGGACAATCGTGACAGCTGTGTCATCCTCAGAGCTCGTGCAGACGCTCTGGAGAAGCTGTATGAACCAGAATAAGCCATTCTCGAGGCACTTTAATGGTTTACGTCACAGTCACGTGGCGTCGGCGCTGTCTCATTGTTTCAAGTCAGCCACCGATCAGTCAAGAAGGCGTTAATACCATTTCCAACGCAGCAACGTTATTCAATCATAAAAGTGCTTATTTACTGACAAGTAAATGGATCATGGATCATTTCAGACAGAGGGTCAGAATGAGGGTTGAAACACGCACACACACAAACATTATAGTGAACCTCAAGGAACGTATTAACTAAATGATCACACCCCCAAGAGTTTAAACATTCTCCTGAAATCTGACTAACATTTTATGCCTAGTCTAAACTGAATGTTTTAATTCTAGCAGTTTATTGTTTGTCAGTGATGATTTAAGCAGCATTAAAAATTAGGTAATGTTTTGCTTCATTTCAAAACAATTTCTGCTGGTTGCTAATGAAAAACAATTGTATGAGTGTATTTAACAATGTTCCTCTGTAATGACTTTATTTCAACATGGTTACAATTATAATGACTCGCCGTTTTCAATCTGCAGTGGAAATAAGCCCTGCTCTTCCATAACTATGATAATAAGCCTGCTAAAGCTGTTTCCGCTGTGAGATGCAAAGTCATATTTTTTTAGAAAATTGTCCTCTTCTATGCTAAAAAAAAAAAAATGTTGTCCTTGAAGCTTTCTAGTAGCTCTTCCTTGAGAACTTTTAATGATATAGAAAGTGAGACAAGCGAATAAGAGAATAAGAGTTTTTAGTTTTAAGGAGTTTGTAAAAACTGAATCTGTATCAGCAGAATGGTGAAGAATCTGTCAGTTTGTGGATACCCGGGCAGCATTTTTGGGATATAAAATGTGGCTTAAGGGAAGCCACCAGGGTTTGTTTGTTTGTTTATTTATTTATTTATTTCAGATAAAGTTTCAAACACACACACACACACACACACACACCTAGTTCACTATCTTTGTGGAGACTCTCTATACATGTAATGGTTTTTATACTGTACAAACTGTATATTTAATCCATCACACAAAACTTTCTGCATTTTTAAATAAAATAAAAATAAAACACCACTTTCTTCTAGATGATTTATATATACAAACAAAAAAAATAACCCCTTACTTTGTATGATTTATAGCTTGTTTCCTCACAGGGACCTCAATTTTGGTCCCCACGGTGATACAAGTCTCCATGATACTGTGTGCATTCAGCCCCCACCGGGATAAACACACACACACACACACACACACACACACACACACACACACACACACACACACACACACACACACACACACACACACACCAAGGTCTGGAAGCTCAGGAAATTCTCCAGGATTTCTGAGAATTACATCACGGATCTTATTCATATGGAAATTGTAATTGTGTCCCTCAGTGCCTTCAAACTCTCATATATAATTGGATTTGGAATTTTTATCTAATAATATATACAATTATGACATGATTTCTTCTTCTGAATTAGCTGAACTAAGTTTGAGTTAGCCTTTTGTGATTTATGCACTCATTCAAAAAGTACTGTAATATAAGGTACTGCTAATAAATGCTAAATAAAAAGTAAACAAGTGATAAGAAGTGATAGCAAAGACATGTATATTGTTAAAAAAGATTTCTTTTTCAAAATGTTCTACTTTTGAACTTTCTATTTATCAAAATCCTCAAAATGTATCATGGTTTCTACAACAACAACAAAAACAGCATGTTATAATGATTTCTGAATTCCTGATCATGTGACATGGAGACTGGAGTAATGATGCTGAAATAAACAAATAAATTCAAATAAATTGTATAATATTTTACAATTTTGCGGTTTTGATTCTTTTTTGATCAGAAAAATGCAGTCTGATGAGCCTTGATGAGCATAATAGACTTTTAAAAAAACAAAAACGTAGGGATCCCAAACTCTTGAACACTAGTGCATGTGACATAATTTAATTATATCTCAAAACATACCATGATACACAGTAGGTTAAGGTTATACATAGTATTTTACTCACAGTTTTTGTTTTTCACAACGGTGCACCCATACAGATCCTGTCCGCTATGAAACTGTGTCCGCAAGGACCCCCCAGCAATTCTATTGGTTGAAAGAAATTTTAATAGGTAATCTGTTCAGAGCCTGATTACAATTCTTACAAATTGTTTTGATTTTTGCTTTTTAAATGGTGTTAAAACAGTCTTTAATGTCTTACAAATCATATGTTTCAGTCATGGTATCCCTGAACGAATCAGCCGTTTGAACGAATAAACTCAATGACTCACTCATTAAGACGGGCACCTTCCACCACCTACTGGTGGTTTAGTTTCATGTTTAAAGATTCTTTCTGACGTTTCTTATTTGTATTAAACTATATATCTAAAACAATCTCATAACATTATTTAATGCAGTTGTAATTTGTCAATTGATGTCTTAAGACATGAAACGATCGTTTTCTGTGAGAAACCAAACAGTATTTATGTTATTCTTTTAGCAGACGAATCTTATCTACATTTACATTTAATCATTTAGCAGACGCTTTTATCCAAAGTGCCTTACAAAAAGAGGAGAGCAATAGAAGCAACGAAACAAACAAGGGCAACAACCTGCAAGTGCTGTAAGCAGTCTCAGTTAATCGAGCACAATACAATATATATATATATATATATATATATATATATATATATATATATATATATATATATATATATATATATATATATATATATTTTTTTTTTTTTTTTTTTTTTTTTTTTTTTTTTTGACAAACAAACAGAAAATGTATTGGATAATTAAGAGCTAGTCTTTATTGATCAGCACCATTACTTCCGTCGTATAAGGTCAAAATAACAGCGCAATCATACATATGTTTACATAGATTCCTCATTCAACCGATCTGTGCAGGTACCAATGAGGAATCGATATATATTTATGATCGAGCTGAAATTTTGACCTTCTTCGGCGGAAGTAATGACGATGGGAATACTAGATGAGATTCGTCTGATATGAGGTAATTTAATATTATAAATACTGTTCAGTTTCTCACACAAACCAATCTTTTTTCTCTTATATGACTCTCATACTCTTATATGACACCCCATTGACATGCATTATACGAGCAACGGTTGGAGTTAAAAATCTTCATTTGTGTTCGATTAAAGAAACAAACACACTTACATCTTGGATGCCCTTGGGCTAAGCAGATAAATATCAAATTTTCATTTTTTTAGGTGAACTATCCCTTTAAAAATAAAAGGATTATGTTGTGTTCTCTCAAGTGTTGTTTCATAATAAATGGAGTTAGTGTACAGTGATGCATACTCGAAATGGCCCGAGCTTATTGCCACCAGCTCTGTGACCTCTCGGGTCATAATTAACTTTCTGGACTCTCTGTTTTACTGCTGGGGCCTTCCAAATACTATCACTACTGACAATGGCCCGCAGCTAATCTAGGCTGAGTTCAGCATCTCAAAACAAGGGTATTCGCCACATCTACACAGCATACTATCACCCTCAAGCTAACTATGGTGTCGAACACTTTCACCAGTCACTGAAAAGCCGTCTCGGAGAGCACTTGTTTCAGGGATGGACCTTTTCACAAGCCACCCGTCACACTGCTGCATTACAGGGCCACCCAACACTATGATGGGGTCTCTCCAGCTTCCCTCATGCATGCTTGGCCGTGAGCTCCACCTTCCCCTCGACAGACTCAGCCCCTCACTGCCTCAGGGACCACAACAGAGAGTATTGCTCGCCAGCAGAGGCGGATGAAGCAGAAATTCGAACTCTCAGCACGTGCCAAGGTCCCTGACAAACAGGCCGCAGACTGGGTTGGCAGGCCCCACAGAGACAACAAACTCACATCGTATTGATCTCACCCTCTTCAAGTTAGCTGGGCCCAGTCACCTCCCTGCTCAGTGACGGCACGTGGTGGCACGCTCCGCAAAGTACCGCCCCCCGGCACCCATACAACGTGTGACACATCTCAAGCCACACCCCGAGCTTGGCAGGACCCCCCAGGGCTTTAGCTCTCACCTCAGATAGCTCCCTGTGCCTGCCCGTCACAGGATGCCCAGCCTCATCAGGGGAATGTTGTGTTCTCTCAAGTGTTGTTTCATAATGCACTGAGTTAGTGTTCAGTGATGCTTGATTGTCCTGGAAGCATTCTGTTATGCCTGATCAATGTATGGGTTTGTTTACTCGGGTCTGGAGAAACGAAAGAGGCTAAATAAAAGATACGATAAGTTGATGCAACCAATCATAACAGATTCCTGGAGAATTATTCAGTCTTTCCGCTCGGAAATTCTGTAAATACAGGGAATCCACCATGGTGTAAGTGCAACTGTCTTTTAAAGTGAATGGGAAATGAGACTCTGATTGGTTTATTGCACATTACACTCAAAACACACCCATGAATCATTAGGAGACTAGGTACAACTGTTTTGGACCGTGCAGACCATTGTCCCCACTGTTTAACTAGCAAAAGTGGATTTGGACATGCCCTAAATCAGTCAGGGGTTTTCAAAATGTGATGGGACCCCCAAGGACCCCCAAATATGATGAACCTTTTATGAGTGACCCCCTTCCTAAAATCAATCTATATATTTTTGTGTTTAGAAAAAACGTTTACAGATTGTTAGATAAATAATGAGTGTGACATTATAAATACACCATATTGTTTCTAAACCTAAATTAGCTATACTTAAAGGGTTACTTCAGCGATTAACATATGGCTTTGTATCAGTAGAAACCCTGGAGTATTTTCAAATGATCATGCTCCCCCCTCTTATATCCCCCTGAGACATTTATGCATTTTATTTCTGGAAAAATTCCTCTCGTGACGCAAATTGACGATATTTGCGTCACGAGAGGAACGTTTGCCCAGAGGCTAAAGACTACAGCCAGCAGAGGGAGCCATTTCCGCATGTTTTCAACTCGTGCATGGGGAATGGAGATCACACTTACAGCACAGCTGAGCTACAGGCATTAATTTAAACGAATGCTAAGCAATGTAAGTGTTTTGACTTCTCAAATTAATTTCTATGAAAGTTAAGCTTCCAAAGGCATGAACTGAAAACGCGTTGTGAATGTATGCCGCGAATGTGGTCGCGATTACCTCAGCTCTCATCACGAGAGCTCATCAACTCATTTATGACGTTAAATGTAATCTGACTCCTAATCTGAGTCTGCTGTGAGACTCACGCGGCAACTCGATCGTTATATTGAACAGACCCGTTCAGTATTTAATTGTAGGAACTCAGTCTCTGTAATCCAGTAGCGGGGGCTTTGGGAGTGGCCTCACAGGGCAGCGAAGCATTCTGGGAATTGTAGTCTTTCATCCCCATGAGACAAAAATACATTTTCTGTCTTTTCTCAGTCTAGAAAGCACGAAATTCAAAAATAATTTCACATTTCTACTACATTAATGACCCAGTTTAAATACAGATTCATCTTCCCAGCGCTGAAGTACCCCTTTAAAGGTTTAATTCACTCAAAAAGAAATTGATGTCATTAATGACTCACCGTAACGTTGTTCGACACCTGTTAGACCTCCGTTCATCTTCAGAACACAGTTTAGGATATTTTATATTTAGTCTGAGAGCGTATGGAAATGTATGTACACTTTACTGTCCATGTCCAGAAAGGGAATAAAACATCATCAAAGTAGTCCATATGTGACATCAGTTAGTGAATTAGAATCTGTTGAAGCATCGACTTTATTCAGCATTGTCTTCTTTTCCGCGTTTGTTTTCAATCCTCAAATAAAGATTCAAACGGTTATGAATCAGCGCATGGATTCATGATTCGGATCACCAATGTCACGTGATTTCAGCAGTTTGATACACGATCTGAATCATGAATCAATACGCTGATTCATAACCGTTTGAATCTTTTTTTGAGGATTAAATGTGCACTATGTAGTATTTTTGCAGTAAAATATCCAAAAACCACTAGGCCGGTGTTATATATTTTGTTCAGTTGAGTACCTACAATATCCCAAATGTTTCCAACTATTTTTAAATTGTGAGAAAATTGCTATTTTAACTAAGGACCGGGACGTTTCAGCATAGCGTTTGAGGAAGTCGCCTGTCAATTGCGTCATATCTGCGTTACCCTCGGTTTCGGGTTTTATATGGCAGGAGCACTTTACTCTTAGCAGTGTGAACCAGTGAACGCACGGAGTAACGTCATAACATAATTTTTAACACACTTAAATGTATCTAATATTATAAACAGAGCTGCATTACCTCATAATCATAACCGGAAGAGTGGATCAGTGCCGATCAGTGCAGGCACCCGGCGAATGTGTTCCGTCCTGTCATAATAAAAGTCCATGTTTTCGCGAGGCCGGTATTTCTTTAACAATCGCTCCAGCAGCCGTGCTCAGCTCCATAAACACTCTGTCCTGCTCTGCTTTACACGACTACAGTAACGTTAATAACCGCATGCATGAATGTGATTTCTACCCTAGTCCTATTTTCCACCACCAGCTGTGAGGTGAAGACCACATGTCCCAAGATGCTGTGCTCAAACTTTGCGTCATCAAACTACTCATTTGTTTTGAATAGGCGCCCTCCAGTGGACGGAAAGTTGCATAGTGCACCTTCATACACAAACGCGGAAGAGAAGACAATGCTGAATAAAGTCGTAGTTTTTGTCATTTTTGGACCAAAATGTATTTTCGATGCTTCAAGATATTGTAATGAACTAACTGATGTCACATATGGACTACTGTGATGATGTTTTATTCCCTTTCTGGACATGGACAGTATAGTGTGCATACTCTTCCATACGCTCTCGGACTAAATATAAAATACCCTAACTGTGTCTTACGGGTGTGGAACGACATTAGGGTGAGTCATTAATGACATCAATTTCATTTTTAGGTGAACTAACCCTTTAATGTTGGATGTATAAATCCGAAGAAGAACGTTTTCAATTAAAACTTATTTTTATGCAACTTTCACAATAATTTTATGTAAGCCACTACATACTGCGTTAAGAATACTGTCTTACAACCATACAGTGAGCAAGACAAAGGGGATTATAGTGAGAAAAACTCACTAAAAAGTTACAAAGCAAACATGTACAATTATGGAAAGTATGTTTATGGCAAGAAAGGAGAGAAACATATAGAAATGAAATCTCTAGAATGTTTGGTAGACTTAATTCATTTTTGCTTCGACTTTTTACTATCTAAAATGTTCTGGGGGCCCTTAGAATCTTCTGGAGGACCCCGTTTGCAAATACCTGCCCTAGTTACATTTGCGCTGTGTGCTTTAGACTGTGCTCTTAGAACATTAAAATATAGGGCCCTATTTCTCCATGGCTTGTTTACAAGAGTAATGATGAGTACATTTTTCTTATGAGCTTAATCTTTTGAATGAATCAGTTAATTAAGCTGGACTGAAATCTATATATGATTTGCATGATGTTTCACTCGTGATGTCTTTTTAAAACTCTCTAAAAAAAGTTGGTCACTGCAGCATTGAGACATTTTTGTTTTTCTAGCCTAAATGGGCCACAGGAGAAAAAACACACACACAGACACCTCAGTTTTCAGGCTCTTCTGTCTGGTGTAAAAAAATTTACTAGACTATAACCTGGCCCACTCGGCCCCACTCCATCAGAGCCAGTGGAATTGATTATCTTTGTGTGAACTGACCCAGTACCAGGCCAACCAAGCAAGTGAGCAGGTATGTAGGCCAGCATGGCAATTATCTGAGAAGTTCAGACTCTCGCTCTTCTTGTCCGGCTTTCTCTCTGTCGTTTTGGGTATATTCTCCTCCAGATGTCTTTAAGAAGTGGGATTTTAAAGCCAGAGGCTTGGTTCTGAGAAAATTGTGGGAGAGAGTGGTAGAATGATTTCAAAACACTCTCTAAAAGCCTTAGGCTACTGTAAACATGTTTTCTAACAGGCACTTAATAGGCTACTATTGATCGTACTCAAGTTGCAGAATGTTCCCTGAAAGGATAGCACTATGAACAGCATCTGTGTCTACTGCTGAATGCCACAGTCAATAATTTAGACTCATGGAAGTCTGTTATTATTAATAATAATAATTAGCCTATGTGGCTGGCAACTGAAAAGAACGTCATAGATACTGTCCGCAAACAGATAATACCGAGCTCAGATAATTCATCATAAACAACCACCAGATGGCAGCAAAGACTTGGCTAATAATCCGAATATCTAACAGCGTCACATCTGCATTTGATTCTATAAAATCAACAGTAGACATACATAATTAGAAGTCAAATTTCATTTTTGTAAATAGAAAAACCGATATTTTACCTTTTTGTACTTACAGTCAAAGTTAGTATGGCATAGAACATTCCAAAATAATTACTAAAATGTGCCAGTGGTGTGCCACACATTGTCATACGTAAACTTTGAGGCTTGAAATCGGCATCATATGTGACTGGGATCAAAACCAGCTCAACCTTTGTTTAAACAGGACAGGTTTATTATGAATACAAGCAAATGATGCAACAAGTATTGTAAAGTCCTGCTGATAGAGAGGCTTTAAGGAATAGATGACAGTATGAGACATTTAAGAACAAACTGTGCGTGGGTAGTTGGAAATTATTCTCCGATTTTTTTTTATTATATATATATATATATATATATATATATATATATATATATATATATATATATATATATATATATATATATATATATATATATATATATATATATATATATATATAGGGTTAATGCATTTATGTTTTCAGTCAATTCTAACTTCTAGATAGAGCTAGTAAGCCAAGTAGAGCTATTATTGCTCACTTGTGATTCATCCCAGTGACTCGAGTTGAACTGTTCATCAAAAAAGATTAATTTAAAGATTAGTTCAGTTGCATATGTTGCCAGCAGGTGGCAGCAAACGATCTTTTTTCACGTGTTAAGGCCCGTTCACATCAAGAACGATATAAAAAGACTGTGGGTGTGTCTCAATGAGTTCCCTAGTTCAGTAGTCAGGCCACTGATCAGGACATAAGTCAATGGGCTGATTCCCTGATCAGTGCCCTGACTACTGAGAACCAAGGAGCTGGTTGAGACCCACCTTTTATAATTCTTAAAGGAACACTCCACCGTTTTAGAAATAGGGCTTATTCAACTTCTTTCCTACATTTAGATATGTAGGCAAATGCATTTTTGTCTCGGTGCATGCATTGTTTTAGTTTGGCAGGGTCGCCGCTAGCTTAGCTTAGCATAATGAATGGAATCCTATGTTGCCAGCTAGCATGTCCCAAGTAAAAGTGATAAAAAAATAAAATAAAAAAAATGCCTAATTACTTTTTATTGTGGCCTGCGTATTCACAACGAGTACAAATAGCGATGCAGATTAAGACTAGACGAGTTCCTAGGCAGATATTGTAAGTATCATATCATGCAAAACGTGTAAGTATCATAAACTTTTGTTGATCACAGAGCTTGACATGCACCACTCATATAGTTATCTTTATAGTTATCGTTGTGTTAATGGGACTTTATGAGGGAGGTGCTTTTGAAGACCAAAATAAAAATGTGCCTGTAGTATCTGTAAAATAACTGTAAAATCCTTTTTAAGAATGACTTCAGAGCTGTTTTTTGTTCTTTTCTCAGAGATAAGCTAAACTCCAAGTTTTTGTCGCGGTCAAAGCTGATTCGAAAGGCCGCCGTTTGCCAGCATCTGTATTTACTAGAAGCATGCAAGTGCAACTCTGCCGTCATTATGTTGAGCCCCGCCCACCGACTCTATACAAGATGTGATTGGCCTGACCAGAGTTTAGTTTTTACAGCTCAGAAGTGTATTTAGAGTTGCTAGACGACACTCGCGGCAGATTAGATTTGGTGCCGCTAGGGTGCGTCTAGATTTCTAGACTACCACTGTTCTGCTGAGTTTAGCTCCAACCCCAATCAAACACCTGAACCAGCTAATCAATGTCTTAATAGGGCCTATAAAGGCATTGATTAGCTGGTTCAGGTGTGTTTGATTGAGGTTGGAGCTAAACTCAGCGGAACAGTGGCCCTCCAGGACCGAGTTTGGGGACCCCCTGGCCTAAGTATTAAACTTTGGCATATAGCTTATTGCCCTGAATATTTGTGCTAAGAGCACCCTGATACATCAAGATCGGCTTGTTGAGGAGATACTTAAAAAAATTGTCTTGTGAAAAACATGCAAAAAAAAAAAAAAAAAAAACTTCCCATAGATTTGCAATGAAGAAGGCCCAGAGGATAGACATTTAGACTTTAGTGACCAATTGGCTATTGGTGGCTAACTATCCACCAAACACCATAGCAACACACAGAAACATGCTAAAAAAACACTTAGCAGAAGCAAAGATCTCAACTATACCAAACAGTAGGCTATAGCATTGTGGGAAACACAAGCACCACTCACTTTGTCTCTGACATATTACTGGAAGGTGGAACAGTCAAAGTAAGCAAGAAACTTGTGTGTTTTTTTTACAGGTTTCCTGAAGACTGCACAACATATTTTGAAGGATTTCCATTCTGTCAGCAGGGTCAAGGCCCTCTTAACGAGAGTTCGCTGATGCGGATAAATAACAGCAATGGTCAATTTAGTCTAGCGAGAAAGGAATGTTTAACAGAGACAGAAGAATGTCTGAAAGACATGCAGCGCCTGAACCACAAATACAATAAAATAACATTTGGAGTCGCTCTTAAGAACCCAAATAAGAACAGTATGACATTTTATTTCTGGCTGGTGGCTCCACAAATACGAGAAGAATCTCAGATGTGGAATAAAGTGCTGTTGATGTTGGCCGATTGCATTGTCACACTATTAACCACCATCCATCTGGAGGTGGGAAGAGATATGCTTCAGATCTTCCTACAGCTATCATTGCTCTGAAAAATAAATACACAGGACGACACGTTGTCGCATTGAAGATTTTGTTTTATGGGGAATCTGCCTGGTATCAATCTGTTGGGGGAAGACAGCGGAAGAGGATGCGGGGGTTCTGAGCACACAGGACAAAGAGGATGCGCGTCGCATTGCCTGCTGACCAGATTTCATCAAAGTGAGAGACGTGCTGCAGGGTCCTTTATGTCACATAAAAGAGATACGCTTCAAACAGACCAATCTGAAGCTGGGCTGCAGGCCTCTATGTGGGGTGTGGAACGTCAGGTTCAAACGATGAAGCAAGCCTATAGTTCACTGCAGAGCTCGATATACAGTGATGGGTAAAGTTTGAACATTACTGCGATGGAATCAGACAGGGAATATTTTACTTTGACATAAAGCTTGATACTGCATGAATATATATATATATATATATATATATATATATATATATATATATATATATATATATATATATATATATATATATATATATATATATACATATATATATACATATATATATATATATATATATATATATATATATATATATATATATATATATATATATATATATATATATATATATATATATATATATATATATATATATATATATATATATATATATATAAAATATTGTTTTATGCAGATGTAAGTCCTTTTCGCCTCAACATCAATGCCATTGTTAACATTAAAAAAAAATTAATCACATCTACAATCTGACATCTAGAATGATGCCAGTTATATTAAATATACTTCACTTCTTTCTTATACAAGATACTATTGGTATTCTTTTTTTAATTTGTTTTTGCTTCAATTAAACATGTTATTCCTTTATCAACAAATATAATTGGTGGGATAGATTTAGGCAGCAAGTAAACATTTTGCCCTCAAAGTTGATGTGTTAGAAGCACGAAGAATGGGCAAGAGTAAGGATTTGACAGAGTTTGACAAGGGCCAAATTGTGATGGCTAGATGACTGGGTCAGATCATCTCCAAAACTGCAGCTCTTGGGGGATGTTTCTGGTCTGCAGTGTTCAGTATCTATCAAAAGTGGCCCATATAAGGAACAGGGGTGAATTTGCGACACGGTCAGGCTCATTGATGCACCTGGGGAGCGAAGGCTGGCTTGTGTATCTGATCAAACAGACGAGCTGTGTCATTTACCTGGGGAACACATGGCACCAGGATGCACTATGGGAAGAAGGCAAGCCAGAGGCAGTGTGATGCTTTGGGCAATGTACACACAACCTTGAGGCGGATGGGCTACA
This sequence comes from Pseudorasbora parva, assembly GCF_024679245.1. Taxonomy (NCBI): domain Eukaryota; kingdom Metazoa; phylum Chordata; class Actinopteri; order Cypriniformes; family Gobionidae; genus Pseudorasbora; species Pseudorasbora parva. Next base: position 41,125,430 of record NC_090180.1, on the reverse strand, counting down.
ACAGCAGAAGACCCCACCGGGTACCACTCATCTCCACTACAATGAGGAAAAAGAGGCTACAATTTGCACAAGCTGTTGCAAATGTTGCCTGGTCTGATGCCTCTCGGTTTCTTTTGAGACATTCAGATGATAGAGTCAGAATTTGGCGTAAACAGAATGAGAACACTGATCCAACATGCCTTGTTACGACTGTACAGGTCGCTGGTGGTGGTGGTGTAATGGTGTGGGGGATGTTCTTGGCACACTTTAGGCCCCTTAGTGCCAATTGGGCATTGTTTAAATGCCACGGCCTACCTGAGCATTGTTTCTGACCATGTCTATCCCTTTATGACCACCATGTACCCATCCTCTGATGGCTACTTCCAGCGGGATAATGCACCATGTCTCAAAGCTCAAATCATTTCAAATTGGTTTCTTGAACATGACAATGAGTTCACTGTATTAAAATGGCCCCGACAATCACCAGATCTCAACCCAATAGAGCATCTTTGGGATGTGGTGGAACAGGAGCTTCGTGCCCTGGATGTGCATCCCACAAATCTACATCAACTGCAAGATGCTATCCTATCAATATGGGCCAACATTTCTAAAGAATGCTTTCAGCACCTTGTTGAATCAATGCCACGTAGAATTAAGGCAGTTCTGAAGGCGAAAGGGGGTCAAACACAGTATTAGTATGGTGTTCCTAATAATCCTTTAGGTGATCAATATGACAGCACTATTTGAAATATATTATGATACTGAAATTCATGTAGGCCTTCTACCACTTCTAAGAGTATCATAGTATATCATTGTGGTACTACATCTAAAATACTATGGCATTTCCAAAATAATCATGAGTATTAAGTGCATGAATACTTTTTGGTATCGAACAACAAGAAACAGGCATAAAAACAGACTGTTTATGGACCTAAAAATGAGAGAACTCAAACTAAACGAAAAAAAACATACGAATTAAAGCAAAATTATAGGGTAAAAACAAATAAAATTTTCTATATTCAGTCCCTGTTTGAGTATTTGCTTGTTTAATTTGGACCAGGTTGTGTTTCATGGAACAAAATGAATAGATATAAAACCCTATGTTTCTTAATGTAGAAATTGCCCATCTGCTGTACCGAGCGTGGGGTGCATGTGTTTTGGGATGGGATTAGATGCTATTTTAGCTCCAGAATGAGAGATAAGATCTCTCTCTCTCTCTCTCTCTCTCTCTCTCTCTCTCTCTCTCTCTCTCTCTCTCTCTCTCTCTCTCTCTCTCTCTCTCTCTGCAGAGCCATACAGAGGAGCTCGCAATATAAATGATGCCTGTTTTAGTAATCAACCTCCACAATTGGGTGGAATTAACACACCTGATCATCAGAGAAAGATCTGGAAAAACAGCATGAGCCAAACATGTGAGAGAGAGAGAGAGAGAGAGAGAGAGAGAGAGAGAGAGAGAGAGAGAGACAGAGACAGAGACAGAGAGACAAGCAGAGCTGGAGAGCCAGAGAGCTCAGACTGTGCTCACACTGCCCTGATGGAGTCGTAGAGGACGAGCTGCACTTCCTCACACAGTGCAGCAAATATAACAACATCAGAGAAACGTACTTCACCCAAATCACTCAAATCAGCAAGCAAGTGACATCGCCAAACTGTGTTATATCTTAGGAGAAAAAGAGAAATGTATCCACTTAGCAGCACAGTATGTGTCCTCCTGCCATATCATGAGGGACAAAGGCTGAACCCTCTTTAGTCTCTTCACTGCTCTCTGTAACCATTTACCCTGTATTTTACAACCGATTGAGTTATGTCATAATATATTTACAATATAGCAATGTATATGTTTTTTTTTCTTCTTTAATTATATTTTGTATTTAGTTATCTATACTTGTATAACTTGTTACATGTTTAATGCTTTGGCAACATTGTACTATCCGACAGTCATGCCAATAAAGCTGAATTGAATTGAATTGAATTGAATTGAATTGAATTGAATTGAATTGAGAGAGAGAGAGAGAGAGAGAGAGAGAGAGAGAGAGAGAGAGAGAGAGAGAGAGAGAGAGAGAGAGAGAGAGAGAGAGAGAGAGAGAGAGAGAGAGAGAGAGAGAGAGAGAGAGAGAGAGAGAGAGAGAGAGAGAGAGATGTAGAACAAATGACATTAGGCAGAGAATAATCAATGAGACACCGATACTGATCCCTGAGCAGATTCACTGGCATGAAGAGATTGGCACAATTAGACTGGAAATGGCTGTTGACATCACAAGTTTTGTAGAGGGCACAGATGGGCTCCACCCAGGAGACAAGTAGGTGAGAGGGAACAAAACATTGGAACAGACTCTCATAGCTGAGATGAAAGCTTTTTCAAAAGGTTGATATGAGTTAGTTTATGGCTTTCAGCATTAAACAGTTTTACAGCACTGAAATATCAACCTGATAGGTTCTAACATCTCTTAGTGTATTGAATAAATAAAATTAAAATAAATGTGCAGAATTAACACTAGTTTAGTCTTAAATTTCAGTCAGGATTGTTTATAGTGTGTACTTAAAGCGATAGTTCACCCAAAAATGAAAATTACCCCATAATTTACTCACCCTTAAGTCATGCATATGACATTCTTCTTTAAGATGAATAAAACTTGAGTTATATTTTTTTTTAAAAAGTCCAGGCTAATCCAAGCTTTATAATAGCAGGGATTGTTGTTTTGAAATCGGCCCATCACTATATAAGTCGTTATTAAGGGTTTTTTTGCACACAAAGACTATTCTCGTCGCTTCATAAAATGATTGTAGAGACACTTTAGTGAGATGGGCTTTGTAACGCCGTCTTTAGCGCCTTTATGGGTCTTGAGAGAGGAAATGACATTGGTGTCAATGAAGGCCTGTCTGAGCCATCGGATTTCAACAAAATTATCTTCATTTGTGTTCCGAAGATGAACGGAGGTCTTATGGGTGTTGGACAACATTAGGGTCAGTAATTATTGACCGAATTTTCATTTTTGGGTGAACTAACCCTTAAATGATAGTATTTTGATATGTTGGCTAACTATCCCTTTAAACCATAAACTGACAAAAGATGTTTTAGTTATATAATTGCACTAATATTTCATGGTTTTAATTCATTTATTTATTTTCTGAAATCAGGCCAATTTGAAAAACATATTTAAAAAGCGATTCAAAGCACACACACATCTCCTGTATGTGTGTTATAAGTGTGTGAGTGTGAGTGAACAAAATAAACACGACAATTGTTTTGAAAATCTTTTGATCTATATAATTGACACAAAGGTTTTTCTCTTTCTTTTTAAAGAACATACAACAACAATGGACAGATCATTTCTTCAGTCTCTTCAAAATGCTCTACTTTCAACCTTAAACACAAACTCCCCATAATTGTTTACTTAAAAAAAAAAACTAACAAAAATAATAAACTATTTATCAGAATGCATTTTTTTTAAATCTCAGCACATTTTGAGAATATCAGCCACATTCATCAGTAAAGAGAGAGTGGCAGTGCCACGGTTACGCCATTGCACCTAGAGGTGGGACTGTTTTCCGGACCTGGAGTCGGACCACTGCCTGTCAATGATTTAACAAAGGTGCTAAAGACAGTGAAGACTGATTTCAAGTCAGATCACTCTACAGATAGTGATTTGTGCCACGACACGGGTCCATTTCTTCAACTACATCTGATCCAATCGATCAGCAAAACTGCCTGTGGGACACTTTGCTGTTATCGACCCCTGATCACGATGTAGTCATGCGGACGTGGCCTCGTGCGTCATGCAAAGTGCAGCATTTCTAATGGTAAGGGTAAGGGTGTTCTCCATATTAATGACCCGATCAGGTCTGCCCGTCACTGTATATAGTGACTGAAACTGCACTTTCTCTGCAGAGCCAATGGCAACCTTAATCCTCATTCAGGACAGTTACATCACTTCCTGTAACCTTCACAATCGCAAAGTTCATTCATAGAGCGAAAAAATACGCTCTTCTCAGGTTTGGTCAGGCCTGAAACTCTATGCAAGTAGGATAACGCGAATGCTAGCTTTGCTCAATTTCACATTGCTTTTTTAAAGAGAGTCTCAATGCGTTTAAAGCACGGAAGCAAACGTTGCCACTATAATGGCGGAGAAACCGTTAGAAGTGGATTTGGCCGAGCAAGCTAGTTGAAGTTAGTCAGGCTCTCAACATGTTTATAGCTACCTAGACACATTAATATTTGAAAGTGAGTCTATCGCCCCTTTGAGTACTAAGGTGTGTTATCGCGACATCCCAACGCTAAAACACACATTAGTATGCATGACCGCACATTATTTGCGCTTGCATACTTGCATAGAGTATGATTCTTGCTTACAACTCACAGACTTTCATTGGAAAAAGTTTGCGCAAAAGCGCTTTTCACATCAGCATCGTGTGCGTACCATAAACAGTCCAACTTGTCCGCTAATGAAGGGCAGGGCGTGGGGCTGGGAAATATTTGAGACACATATTCGTGACTCACTGAGCTAATCTGATCTGACGTGGATGCAGCATGTGTCGAGTACACGTGTATATTCATATAGTGAGTCTGTACAATGCACACTCACACATAACACACATATCTCTATGAGGTCTGAATCAATATCAAATTAACAATGTCCAGAAACCCCTCCGCGTCCCTATGGTTTCGAGTCTTTAATTCTCCGGCTTGTCCTTTCCCGCGTGTAAAATCCCTTTCTGAGATGATTCATTATATATCTGTCCCACGGATTAGAGCACATCGCTTTGTAAAATGTGCCGTCTCTTTCTCATTGCTGGTGCATTAACGTTTCATCACATATATTGCTCTAGTGCCGTTGAGGGTCTTCAAGGATATACTGAAAATGTGACTGTGGTTAGTAGACGTTTATTTACATCCAGAGTAAATACATGTTGGGTTTTCTTTAGGATGGCCCCTGAAACCCATTTGTGAAGCGGAGTGCGGAAACTGTTACAATAAACGAAAGATAGAGACAGAGAAAGAGTGAGACAGCTGGTCATCACAAAACAAGACCCAGTAGAGCTTGTTTTCGTGATTAGAAAAGCTATAAAACAAACGAGAACACACGGTTCTTTCAATTGCTTTGATCGAGCATTGAAGGACATTCTCAAGCTGAGACGTCTTATCTTTATGGGTCTTCATTTATAAATAAATATAATCTAAATTATTTCTGAAAAAGGAAAAACCAGCATGTTTTGTTTGTTGGGGTGTATTTTTTAGCTATTGTTATAGATATCATTGAAGCATTCTCAGAGACCTTTTTCACCACAGACATAAAGACAAGCAAAAGACCAGCTCTAGGGGTGTCATATATCAAATAAGAGACAAAAAGTACACAGATCTAAGAATATTATTCCATGGTGTTCTTATTCAAGACAAAAAAGTGATGCATTCGCCGGTTTCCGTTGATGTTTGCATTTTTGTTTTGGCAATGTGACTAACCCCGCCCCTCCACAATCCAACCCAGTCCTGTACTCAGTCCCAGTTGGTGGAAACGCCTGTCAATTATCGCCTAAGCAGGACTGTGACCAATGAGAGAAGGTAGAGGCTGATGCAAGGAAGGTTCTGGCTGCTCCTTCCAGTCACCACCTTCTTGTTCTCCGGCGGATAGACGTACACTTTGGGTTTGTCCGTGTTTGGGGCCATTAAACGCGGACCACGGGAACACTGATCATCGACACACATTCCACTTCCTGAACCGCTGATATCGTCACCTAAAGATGAGAAAACACCAAAGAGATCCATGAACTAAAGTGAGACAGAGTTCAGGAACATTCCACAGTAATGACAAAGCTACATTTTTGGACGTTTTTAAATTAGTTTGGAATTTGATTCATTTTAGTGAGTCAGTTCATTTTAATGAATCACCCTTAAGAAAAATAAGTTTATTCAAGTGTGCTATTCGTATACTCCTTTTAAGCTAAATATAAGAAAGTATACTTTCAGTCTACTATTTTATGTACTTCTAAGAAATATGCTTAAAGGGTTAGTTCACCCCAAAATTTAAATTCTGTCAATAATTACTGACCCTAATGTCGTTCGACACCCGTAAGACCTCCGTTCATCTTCGGAACACAAATTAAGATATTTTTGTTGAAATACGATGGCTCAGACAGGCCTTCATTGACACCAATGTCATTTCTTCTCTTAAAACCCATAAAGGCACTAATTTCATGAAACGACAAGAATAGTTTTTGTGCGGAAAAAAAAGAGAACTAAATACCGACTTATATAGTGATGGCCAATTTCAAAACACTGCTTCGTAAAGTCTCATAGCTTAATGAATCAGCGTATCGATTTATGATTCGGATCACGTGTCGAACCGCCAAACTGGTGAAATCAAGTGACTTTGGCGATCGAACCGCTGATTCGATACACTGTTCATAACGCTTCAAAGCTTTACGCAGCGGTGTTTTAAAATCAGCCATTACTATTCTACCAAAACTATTCTCGGCGCTTCATAAAATGATTGTAGAATCATTGTAGTAAGATGGACTTTGTAACGACTTCTTTAGTGCCTTTAGAGAGGAAATGACATTGGTGTCAATGAAGGCCTGTCTGAGCCATCGGATTTCAGCAAAAATTTCTTCATTTGTGTTCCAAAAATGAACAAAGGTCTTACGACATGCGGGTGAGTAATTAATGAAAGAATTAAAAAATTTGTGCGAACTAACCCTTTAAAATTGCACTTAAGTATACTTGGCCTATACTGACAGAAAAGTAAGTATATTTGGCCTATACTTTTACTCAATCTTTTGATCAAGATATTCTGATATTCTTAATATAATTGTATTCTAAGTATACTTGGCTTGTAGTTATGTTTACTCTTTTGTTTAGCCTATTAAATACTTACTAATAAAAGTATACTTTTATATAGTAAAAAGTGGGCTAATTTAGTTTATTGAAACCGTACACTTACAAGTATACTAGTACATTGATATTAGTATACTTACTACATAAAGTATGCTTAAAAATATACTTGAACTTTATTTAAGTACACTTAATAAAATTAAGTTAAATTACACTTATTTTTGTAAAGGCATTTCAAAAAGCAAATCACAACATCAATCAGTTAGTATCCCATGTAGCAAAATAAGCAGTTTTCAGTTTTTTGGGGTTTATTAGTTTGGTTTTATTAGTAGCTTATATTATGTCTTCAACATTAATGCTGTCATCCTAGTTTTGTTGGGTGCTAGATAATACTATGGAGGCAAATGACTACAGCTTAATATACTTGTATGCTGGTTTTCTAGGATTCTTTAATAGAAGGAACAGCATTTATTTGAAAATAGCTTATTGTAACATTCTAAATTTATCTCATGGTAAATAATAGTATGTTTTTTTTTTCTCTTACCTACCACAAACATTTGAACGGCAGTGTGTAGACAGTACTTACTGGTGTCCTGGAAGTCCACATCATTTCCATTGACGGCATACTTCAGTCGGTTGATCATTATCTTAAGCTGCATGATCTGCTTGCGTACAGTCATGTCTGGTTTAGTGATGTCGATCTCCACCTCAGGATTATTGATCTGACTGGCCAACCCGTCTCCCATCACTTCCGGCAAATACCTGACGGAGCACAGCGCAATAAGAAAGAAGCACGCAATCTGTTTGAGAGGCGACATCACAGACAAGCTAAAACCTGAGGGAACATTTTGCCATTGATGATAATATCTGTGCTCCTCATCTTATAAAAAGCTGCAGATGTTGTATGCTAAAATAATCTACAGAGAGTAATCTACAGTTGTCTTTCTATTAAAAGAGAGGTTGAGTGAGATGTTCATGTGTAGTTACCTGTCCACCTTAATTCCATTCCAACATCTGTCCACATCACTCGGTCCAGACTCACGATCCACACACAGTTTTCTGGGCAAATGGACCCAGTATTGCATCATATCCCTCAACATTCTGGACACATCGGATAACTGAGAGAAAGAAAATGTGATCTCACAAATATGGCATATGGCAACAAAAACTAATTATTATTACAAAAATAAATAATAGATGAATGCATAAGAAAATAACACTTCTACAACTGTTTATGCATTTACAAAATTATTATAATTCCACTTATGCAAACATGAATCATTTCGCATATTATTGAGCTTGCTACTGTATCATATTTGATACACACATTTTTAAGGCCTTTAAATTATCAACATGATCATAACGTTGCAGAAAAAAACTGTTGTATGTAACGTACAACATGCCTTCTGTCATCTGATTTATAATTTATACTTTTTTTATATAGTATAAGGCCTTAATTCTTAAAGGGTCCACATGCAGGCTGTGGTGTGTGTCTTTTTACTGTGAAATCACACTTACCAGTTTCTCCAGCTGGGCTCCTGGGGTGCTGCTGACTTCTTCTGCTGTGTTTCTCCCTCGCTTGATCTCGTCCTCAATGACGGAGCTCTGAGCAGGAGATCCACATGCCTGAAGCACCTGAAGAACAAGAAATCATGGCATGGGTTTCGGCACAGGGTTCTGGTTAACTTTGGTTCAAGATATCTGAATTCATGATATATAAAAGGTTAAGTCTTTACAAAAAAGTTTACACTTCAGCACTGACCTTATTGTTAAACGTGTTAAGGTTGTCTTGCATGTAGAGAATAGCTTCAGCGATGCGTTTCGGTAGAGACAGAACCACCGAATCCACACTGTAAGGTCGACTCAGTTTGTCAACTACTTCCAGCATAGCATCTACACACAAACACAGAATCATGTTGACATGCTGTCAGATGACTATGTCATGTCCTTCATTTATTTTTAAAGCTACACTGTGTGATATTTTCCCTTATCTAGCAATGTAAAGGTATATGACCATCCAGTGAATAATAGTTTCTGATCCTCTCAATTCCGATTTCGTTTGAACTCCTACGGTGGCCAATTTAGTCCAAGATTAACACGGCTGTCCCCCTCTTCACATTCGACACGATGCCATCGAGTGTTAAAACGCAAAGTCGAAGCTTGAATTTATGGGTATGTCCCTCTTTGGCAAATGTACTTTCAAGATGGAGGAGCAACATGGCGACCAGCATTCGAACCCCTCACCCGTATGTATTTTCAATAGCATATTATAAACTTACGATAATACTTTATTGCGTGAAAGAAGTAAATATACATTAATGAGCGCATATATTTTTGAAAGAACTAAGTGTTTTTAGCTAAGAATAAACCAAAAAAGTTAGACAGTGTAGCTTTAAGGTAGTTCCAGCTCACATAGGAAAGAAATACATGTGTTCGCTTCATTTCACTGCGGAATCGTTTGTAAAAAAAACTCCATGCTGGATTTGCCGACATATTGAGATTAAATACAATGCTGTTTCTTCTATATTGGATCCGACAGGAATTGTGCAACACACTTATGTGAGTAAAACGTGTTTTTTATGTAATAGTATTGCATTGTAATAGAATGTTTTGAGTATGTGTACGTGTTTAACAGAAACATACTTTTAGCATGCTGGACTCAGACATGTATGGGCCAGGGCTCACAAAGCCCAACGTCCCGGGGCTATGTGTTTTCCAGACGGGCTACAAAAATGGAAGCCTGTCGGTAGGCCGATCAATTTCAAATAGTGAAATAATAGTCCATTCTTGATCTGCACTGTTCACTCTCTCTGAAGGGCGCACACGCGCGGTTTGTGCTTATATCAACCAATCGGGCGGGCCATGTAATACAAAAATAATAGTCCAATCAAACGTGGGTGGATGAGAAATAAATCATTGTGTTTGTTTCAGGAGAGAGCCTCATAACCAGTATAGAAAATAGACTATTACTTATTAGTTATTCTGTTTTTGAATGTAAAAACCATACAGACATCATTAGTTGACCTCAGACAACAGCATAAAAAAAAATAAAAAAAGCCAGTTCATGACACCTTTAAAAAAATGCCTTGGCTCTTCCAAGCATTATAATGGCAGCACAAAATTTGAAGCACAAATAAGTGCATCCATCCATTATAAAAGTAGTCCATATGGCTCCAGGGTGTTAATAAAGGCCTTCTGAAGCGAATCGCTGGGTTTGTGTAAAAAAAAAAAAAAGGCCTTTATTAACCCCCTCTGGAGCTGTATGGATTATTTTTATAATGGATGGATGCACTTTTTGGGGCTTAAAATTTTGGGCTGCCATTCACTGCCTTTACAAAGTTAACATAACCCTGATTGTAAATAATGGGGTTATTTTGAAAACGGATAAAAAAGACAAAGTTTAAAAACTGTGTACTTAGCTTTAATAAGTAATATTGTAATGTTATGTGCTTTGAGACATGAGGTATAGTTTAACGCCATCTCTTGTCTCATGACACTTTGCAAACTCTGCTTTACACCTTCATGTGTTTTAAAGGAGATGTGGCTTTAGAGATGCTCTGAAGGGAGGGTGGGATCTTATGCCTCCAAAGCCAACTTGCTATTGCTAGCCTCTCTGAAAGTTGCCTACCCTAGCTTTAAATTTGCTCTTTCGAGACCGACTCGTTTTCATGCTTCATGGGAGAGAGCGTTCCATGCCACTCTCCTTTGGTGCAATTGGCTCGCAGCGACTCTCTGATTGGGATTGGTAGCATTTTCTTCACAGCTTTTTTTCACTAAGAATTTCACTGTTAAACACGATTATTTAAAAAAATAAGCTGAATGAGAACTGATGGCTTCAAAAAAGGAAAAGTCCATCGACTGTTAGTTAACCTTAGAGCTTGACACATGTCTGTCTTAAAAAGTTTGAAAGTTCAAATCAATCCCCCTGAAAAAAAATTAATGGAGTTTTTTACTTTTGCATTTTAAGGCCCTGTCCCTAATAGCACACTTTAGATGCACTTACGGTCTTAAAATGGCCGCCACGTGCACATGTCCATGAAGTCTAAAAGACTGTAATCATTTTAGGGTGTGAGCACCCCAATTTGTGGTTGATATGTGTCCTCGATGCACACTTTTGCCCAGCCTGCACCAAAGCAAGCTTGTACAGCTTGAGTTCCTGGGTCAACATTCCAGTCTGAAAATTTAATCCTAACCATATCCCTAAACCTAAACATAAGTTATCTCTAAAATCAGAGGGAAATAATAGTGAATAACACTGATGTAGAAGCACTTAACCCTGTTTGAAAGACTAAACTTGACATAAACTGTAAACTTGTCTCTTAAATCGGATTGGTTGATTGGAATGTTGTTCCAGGAACAATCAGGATATGCAGCGAGATCCACAGCAGACTTCTACCCGAGAGTCAAAGTGGTGACACATCACGGAAGTGAGGACTCGTAGAAAGACCGCAAGAGTTTAGAGTGCCATTTTGGACAGGGCTTATCTTGGCACCGCCTACCTGCCAGATTCCTCCACTCAGAGTCCAGATCCGCTTGATTAGCGAGGCAGCCCTTCATGACATTCTTACAGTAATTTGAGCAGGGCTTGGCAAAGGTCACGCCGGTACAGTGAGGACAGTACGTCAGCCTCATGACGGCACGAACACATTCAGTGCTCAGAGACACCTACAAGACAGAGACAAAGAAATGAAAAAACAGCTGAAGCATATCTACACTGACTCATGTAACCAAAGAACATGCCCTGAATTGTTTTGTGTCACACATAATAATGATAAAAATAGATAATTATAAATAAGTCTTTGTCAGTTTCCCATGAGGTCCAAGGACGTGGGATGATACATTTTGGTATGATTATTGCATAATACCCATCGTGCTTCGCTACAGACCGTAGACCACATGAGGTCAAAGACATCTTTCACAATATTCACACTTTTTTATTATCAGAAACCTCCACCCCTCTGATGTCAAAGCATGGGATTTATTTAGGGGGAAAGTAATGCAAAGAAACCTGACATGTGCTTGTGTGGATTAAAAGGAATTCTAATTTCAGGTAAAACTAGTTTTTGTTTAGGTGTTAACGTAAATACAGTCCGCATGACATTTGATTTCTGTGAATGTAACTTCTTTCTGTCCTGACCGCATCAGGCTGCATGAGACATTGCCACAGCTGTGCCATGCAACTTTGACACAGTTCCACAAAGCTGAATGTCAGTAACTGTATATTGTAATGACTTCTGTGAAGTAACCGGTCCTGAACAATCTTCAATCAAAACCTTCAGTGCGATCGGATAATGAAAAACTTGCAATCGCATGAATTCCTTTATTATCAACTGAGAGCCGCTCAGAAAGGGATGCGAATACATTTGTATTACACTGGAAATTAAACTTTTAAATTCAAATCGAAACAGACAAGTAACCCCAGATGACATTAGTGCAGTTAACGCTGAGCTGCAGATGTGTTCAGCCTGATAAGAGTGCACTCCATTGTCCACTATATTAAACTTTATGGGGTGGGAGATACTTTTTTGTTTTTTTAGTAGTCTTTTTATCGCGGTTTTGCACCTGTGTCATTGCTGTGCGGCGCGGCCACAAAAGCGTATGGTTTGCATGCTGGTTTTTAAGCATTTTTTGAAGGTTTGAAGCATCAAAAGCGAACTCTTTTCAGCAAATGCTCATGCTCTCGGAGAGACCTTTTCTTTCTCAGCGCCGTCTGAGAGACCCGCGACATGAAGCTGCAGCTAATAAAGCGTGTGAAATCTGTTGTTAATTACACATATCGTAATAAAAGATTTTGGTTATATTGCTCACCCCTATTAAACCTGGATGAAACTAGCTTTAACACAAAGTTTGAATTCTTGATTAGGATTAATATGCATGTAAGAACAAAAATCTAATGTTCAATGCATTTCAATATGATTATAGATAAATATAACAATCTGATTAAGATTCAAGCTTTTATAGATGTGCAGTTAATTTTCTAATTATAATAACAATAGATGACTTTCTGACATCATTTACGTTACTCCAGTCAATGGCAACAAATTACCGTTTTTAGACGATTGAACCATGCAACTGATCACTCAACTGATTCAGACCCATTGATTCATCCAGAAAAAACAACAACTGAGTGACTGTAATGATTTATTGAAATAGTGAGTCACTGAATTGTTCACTCCAACACAGATTCATTGAGGAACAAAACACCAGACTTACTTTATAAATGAGTAATTGAAAGATCCACCCAAATGAGTCATTTAAACATACCGATTCAATGAGAAACCATGGCTGCAACTGAAATCGCATACTTCGTAGGTGAAAACCTACTGAATGCCCGAATTCACAGGACTCATGAAGAGTACACAAAAAAGTACCTGGATGATTACATATCTCTTTGCGGCAAGATTCTGAAGTGAGCATAAAACGGACACTTTCCTATCCCATGAGTCCACAGGAGAGGATTTGTGAATGGCAGTGAAGCAATGCAACTGACGCTGGTATGTCACATGATAATGACAACATGGCTAATATAATACATTAGAACATACATTTTGAGAGGTCAAAAAGTAAGAACAAAATAAGAACCTTCTCAAAAGAGTATGGAGTTTTGGACGCAACCCATTCATTGTCTTTATTGAATCATTAACTCAAATGATTCGTTCAAAAAGCACAGATTCATTCAGGAATGAAACGCCATGTTGTGTTTGTGTTGCTAGAAGATGAGCATGAGTTCATTTTGTGGCTTTGTCGGTGGAGCAAAAATAGAGCATATATGGCAATATTGTGTCTGAAATCTAAGTTACTCAATATTAACTTTTTGTTTGTTGAACTGTAGTAATATGACTGGGAAAGGTGTCACATGGGTAGCAGATTCACTTTGCTCTAGATATTAATATGCACATATACTTCGCTGTAAAGTTAAATCCAGCAGCACCAAGGGAGGAAGAAATTTTATTTCACACGTTGAGACATAAATAACTGGACTGGACTGAGGTAAAAAGACTTTCAAACTCCTACATACCTTACACACACACACACACACACACACACACACACACACACACACACACACACACACACACCAGACTTCAGGGAGACCTGGCAGAGTTTGATACATGAAGGATTAGGCCTACTCAAGCACACACTCTTTAATGAGGAGAGAAGAGAAGAACAAGAGAGAATAAAATGAAAGAAATACAGAGAATAGACAAATGGAGTGAATGTGAGAAGGATGTGTGTAGATGCACAGGAAGCTCCGGGGAGGATGGAAAGTGAGGACGGGAGAAGAGAGTGTGAGAGAAGGAAAAGATAGAACAATAATGCTGCACATTAAAGCCTCTGAGCAACTGTGATTCAGCGCAGGATAGAGAGAGTTTGTTTGACCAATATATGGCTCGGATTCATTTCTGACAGCGGACCTACACTTGGAGCTTTGAAGACCAAAGGATTGTTTTTTTTAACAATCTAAAAATTATTATTATTTTCATGAATCAAATTAATTGACTGAACCAATTTGCAAATGTGTTATTTGCTCACTGAATTGGCCTGGGCAGTTCATACACTCTCATGTAAAAAAGGGGTACAAAAGCTGTCACCTTTCACCCAAAACTTAAACGTATACTATAATTTACTTACACTCAAGCCGGGTGTATGACTTTCATCTTTCAGCCGAACACATTTGGTATTACATTAAATAATATTTTGAAGCTAAAAAACGCATCCATCTGAAAAGTAATCCATACTTATGGCGTAGGTGTAGTGTAAGCTTAGGTGAGAATTGAGAAGTGCAGAGAATAGAGCAAAACAAAACGGCAGTCACAAATTAGAAGTCTAAAATGAGGAGTTTTAAAGGGGGTGAAACACTCAGTTTCAGTCATGTCAATCTTGAGTACCTATAGAGTAGTATTGCATCCTTCATATCTCCGAAAAGTCTTTAGTTTTATTATATTTATAAAAGAAATATGGGCTGTACCGAGTCTTTCCGGAAAAAAACGAGCGCCTGGAGGTGTATCGTGTGGGCGGAGCTAAAGAATGACAAGCGTGAAAAGCGGTGACGTCCTCAAGCGTGGAGAAACTCATGGCTATCACAGATAATGATCCAGAATCATTCGGAGGCTGAAATAAATTGAACAGGAGAAACGGCAACAGCAGGACGTCCGTCTCTGTGGTATGTAAGTTACTGTATTTAGTGGCCTGTCAACATTTGTGTGTCTTTACTCTCAGTTTATGAGGACATGATTCGGTTTATGGACTGTTGTATGCGACTAAACCTTAGCAGTAGCAAGCAAAACGGTTTTGCACGTCAGACTAGTGTACATAGAACAACAATAGAGTCCGTTAGCGCATTTGAATGACGAAGTACGCGATTGTGTTGTTTACTGATGTTTACTCACGCGACGGTAGCCAACAGCACAGACATTTGAAGCAGTTTTACTCACCGGCTGCTTCCAAAGCAGGACCGAACCTTTATCGCTGGGACCGCTCCGTCAAAAACACACTTCTTTGGTATGATTTGGTGAAGTCCTGTGACAGCAGTGAACGGTGGAGATCCACTTTTGCGACGCGACTGAAGCGATGTTGTGAAGCTTCCCGTCATTTCTGCGTTCAAATCGGGTCAAATGCAGCTCTGCCTTCCCGGAATGCTGTGCTGAAGCGTTGAAGTCACCCATAGGAATAAAGTGGAGCGCGGCGCCTGGATCAACTGGATTTGCACCTGAGTGTTTACGGGCGTGATTTCCGCTCTCTCGCTCTAGTCGCGCGCGCGCGCGCACCCTTCCGGGAGAAGAGCCCGTACGGCCCATACAAGGACCTTCCGATCTATTAACGTCAAGCCGACCCATTCTCGAAAAAAACTCTCCGAAACTTGTGAGAAACCGGAAGGAGTATTTTTAACACCGAAATACTCCATCAAACGTCCAACATTAGTTTTTGAAACTTTGTCTATGTTTAGGATGGGAATCTAAGTCTTTAACAGTGTAAAAAGCTCAGTATGCATGAAACAGCATTTCACCCCCCCCCCCCCCCCCCTTAAAGAAAAATGTTGGAAGGTTTCAAAATACGAGAAGAGGATCTTATACGTCCTACGCTGGATCAGAGGTCACCCTCCGAGTATGTTGCCGGAAGTTAGGGATTTTAGTTTATAAAGTTTTAAATATGGATATTTTTTCGTACAAAATATTTAAAAAAAAATGTTACATTTTGTTTTAGAATGCCTTTATTAACCCACTGGAGTCGATGGACTTTATAGTGGATGGATGGAGCCTCATAAACTCTGCCATTATTCAATCCCATTACAAGGCTGGGAAGAGCCAGGATATTATTTAATATAACTCTGATTGTGTTCAGCTGAAATAAGAAAGTCACATAGCTTGAGGCTGAGTACATTTATTATAGGATAATTTTAATTTTTCATAGTTTTTCAAACTATTCTTTTAAGTGTGCATTTCAGTGTCTTTTGAAAGGGTACAGCCACAGTTTTTGTACCTTTTTGCTGAGCGTGTACTTGATATGAACACCAAATTATTAAAATACCTTTTCAGTCAGGATAGGGCTTTTAGTATTGTTTATTTTTCATGTAAATCATTATAAATGAGCAAAATAGGTTGCATTACAGTGTACTACATTCTATGCTTAAGGCACAAATACCCTATTATATATTTATCTTGCTGCAACACTGTTTTGTAAATTTAATATATAAATAGAATGTAAATGTAAATTGGAAAAGCATGTTCATATAAATCATATTTCAAGGATAAGTAAATGTTTACCTCACTTTTGTGAAAATTCTTCCAGCATTCCCTACTTCTCCTTTATTTTTGTACCTCCTATATTTCTTATTATTACTAAATTCTTTATCTATTATATTTTAGGTTAAGTTCAAGGGGTAATCTAAGTGCTTCAGCATAGTATCATATGTAATATACATATTTAATGTGTAAGTAAAGTGCCCTTGGCAACCGTGTGACCTTATGTGACATCTTAATCTACATTAGACTGAACTGGACCACATGAGAATAGCTGAATCATTTGTGGAACTGTCCAACGGAACCAAATTTCACAGAAATTAGTCGTACTTTCCAAACACTACCCTACTAATTTGTGCCGAACATTGTAGGTTTAAGATTTTAAACCTCTGAAACTTTCAGAGGTTTCAATCTCTCAAAACCAAACACCCACAGAATCTCTAGGCCTGTATTTTACTTGCCATCCAGCCTTTGCATCCTAATGAGGGCTCCATGGCACATATGCCAGAATCTATTTGGCACCCAAATCCCAAAACAAAGGGCTTAATAGAATTAGCGGTTTAGCTAATGTTACAATAGCTAGAGGTTAATGTCGGCAACAGTATCTAATGTAATCCTTTTATCTGTTCCCATCTTATCGCCTCACGTTATTAATTTCAGCTCTGAATCAGACACCCTAGGGAGCAGATTACACATGTATCCCCGATTCCTGATAATTAGAAGGAACTTCTGGAATATGTCAGAAAAAGAAAAAAATCTGATCAAGAGTTTTGGAGTAACAAAACAGAAACCAACTGAAACATTTTTCTTGGACAGAAATGAAAAATGATTGGACCAAACCTCCCTCAAAAGTAGTTCAGCATAGTCCAGACTAAATTAGACTTAATTAAACTTAAATGGTTTACTGTCATATCTGTTTATCTAAAATGGTTGAGGAAGTATGCTGATTGCATGGAAAAACCCTTTAAATCAAGCTGATGTCATACCATTGGGCGACTAATAAAAAAGGTTTCTTATGAGATACAAAGTTATCTTTCTCAAGGAGGCTTCACTAATTTTGTGGCTTTTGACTGAATTTTGAGAACCTGATCTTTTGAAAAGTTATTTTATGTCATGACATATTCCCAGACATCAGATGATATTATCACATGTCAATATCACGGTTTTTATTGTATTTCATATATTTTACTTCAGAGTCAGAAGTCTCTTATGCTCATCAAGGCTGATCTATTCAATAAAAATACATATATATATATATATATATATATGAGCCCTTAAACAACTTAACTTTTTAGTCACGATATGGAGAAAAAGCTGCGTGAAATCGTTCACATTAAACATTAAGTGGTGTTGAATTGAGAAGTAAACTTTCCCTTGAGCCATTGATATATAAAAGGTCATGGTGATATAAGAATATCCTGTAAGTTTCGGAACTTAAAACTTCCTTGTTAGTCAAAGAGAAGATTTTCTAGACACCAGTCCGAGAAAACGAGGCTCTCAAATCAATGACGTATTAGAAGGGGGAAACGGCGCCTCTACAGATAGATGTGTACACTGCTTTTGTAGCCCCGCCCACTAGGCCTGTCACGATAGTCGATAAATCAATTAATCGCACAATAAAAAAAATGAGCTTGATAATTTTTCCAGCCGCGATAATTGCCATTTGCATGCTTTTTTGTTTTCCTCGTCTCTCTCGTTGACTGCGCGCGCCTCGTCCGTTTGGGGAGGTGTTTATATCCGACGCGCAGACCGGGTGCGGCATGATGAGACGTCATTTTCGGCCAGCAGATTCGTCTGGAACTCATGGCTCTTCGGTTGCGGAGCCACATGCAAAGTTACGAAATTTGATGTGCACAACGCCAAAACGAAATGGGGTCTCGCGCACTCCGCATCAACGTCATTTTTGCCGCACGCACCCTCGCGCTCGAGCGGACGTGTATAAACGAGGCTTAAAGCTACACTGAAGTTTGATAAACGCAAGTTAATTCTTCAGTTCAATCTTTGTGAGCTAAAAAGGCACATAAGTTCCTGTAGAGATAGCAATACACATTCTCCTTTTTTGCCAAATAAATGAAAAGCATGTCATCAATGTCTTCTCTCTTGCTGTATCAAAATATCACTTTCCTCAGAGATGGTCAAGTTCAGTTTGTGCATGATTAGGCTGTGATATAACAATTTTTTTTTAATGCTGTATCCTAAATTGTGGATAATTAATATATCATATGCTGAAGTACATTTCTGGATTAAAAGAAACAAAAACAACAAGAACCGTACAGAATGGAAAACCGTGAGCCTAAATCCGTGATACGAACCGAACCGTTGGTTTTGTAAACCGCGCCGCCCCTAATATTCACCTAAAACACAATCATCCGTTGCAGTTTTCATCCATTTTATTTGTTGTTTTTGGTACTTATTTAAATGCATTTTTTTAAACAGACTGAGAGTCCATGCTTTTATTGTTTTTGGTTGTTTTGTTCATTTATTGTGGTTATTTAAAATGTTTTCAATTTTTTGTGTTAAATAGTCTTTAGAAATTAAAGTTTATTGATCTTTGAAAAGGCGTACCTGCATTTTTGTGCCATTAACATTATTTTAAATGAAAATGGTCTCAGAACGACAATATTATCGTTTATCACAATCATTTCTTGGCCAATTTATCGTCCAGCAAAATTTGTTATCGTGTCAGGCCTACCGCCCACTGACTTGTGGAGCTACAAGAGCAATGAACATGCAGAAGATAGCAAATATTGTCAAATTGCATCATCTGAGGTATTTTTCCAGAAATAAAATGCATAAATATCTTGTCTCAGGGGGATATGAGGGGGGAAAGCACAATCATTTGAATATACTCCAGGGTTTCTACTGATACAAAGCCATTATGTTAATCGCTGAAGTAACCCTTTAAATATGCAAATCTTCTCCAATCCTAGCCGTGGGCGTTTACTTCCAAGTCTCCAGTACGACACGCCCATCAAAACCCAGCGATCAGGAGAGAGCCTCAAAACCAGAGTAGAAAATAGACTATTACTTATTAGTTATGATGTTTTTGAATGTAAAAACCATCCAAACGTCATTAGTTTACCTCAGACAACAATATAAAACAAATTTAAAAGCCAGTTCATGGCACCTTTAAAAAATTGTAAGTGTATTTAGCAATATTTACAAGGGCAAAATCCAGTCATATACAGTTAGAGTTCCACTGAGCTATTTCACAACACTGGGGGACAGATTCAGAGAAGATAACTTATTCTCTCGAGAGCTCAGACTATGGTTAAAAATATAACTGGAGCTTGTTGCTCTCATTGTGCTTTTTGTAAAAAATCCAGTTATATTCTGCTTTGGGGAACTTAAAATCCACATGAAACAGAAGAACAGATTCAGAGATACACTTATTTGTCAATAAAAAGTGTGCAAGTTAATAATACTTGTTTTCAGAGAATTTTGTGGGGTCCGAAGGTCTGAGATCACATTTAAAATCGGGTTGATGATGATGATGTTTTTTAAACCGGGACATTTGAAAAATATAGCATACAATAAAGAAATATTTATAAATCTTCCAGGTTTTTTGGATTTTTTTTTTTTTTGTATACAATATTCTTATCAAATACACAAATTAGTGATATAATGATGTGAAATGTATTACAGAATAATAACTATTCAATAGTGTTCAAAATTTGTGGTCTGTGAGATTGTAAATATATTAAAATAAATATCTTATGCTCACCAAGGCTGCATTATTTAATCAAAAATATAGTAAAAACAGCAACATTCTGAAATATTATTCCAATTTTAAAAAGTGTTCCATTTGAATGTATAAAATGTAACATTATGATGTTCCGCATCATTACTCTTCAGTCTTCAGTGTCACATGATCCTTCAAAAATTATTCTAATGGGACAATTTGTTGCTCAATGTTGAAAACAATTATACTACTTAATATTTTGTGGAAGTCTTGATAGATAAATTAAGTCATTAAGTCACTTTACTGTCACTTTTGATCATTTTAATGAGCACTTGCTGACATGTATTTCATTCCAATAGAAAAAAAATGGACCCAAAACTTTTGAATGGTCCTGTCTTTTCTCAGAAAAAGTACCTAATATGTAATGCAATTTCTCAAATCAAATGTATCTTATTTAATGACGTTTAGATCATTTTTTTCCCACACATCACAACTTACATAGAACTACTCTCTCATAGCTTGCTGTATTCAATAAACCCTTAAAGCCAAAACAATTGCGTCATGATGCCTTGTTTCCACATTCCCAGCTGTGATGGATCTGTGTTCGAAAGCAGAAGGCCTGGTCATGTGAGGTCCACTGTGTTTGTCTGCTCTAGATTGTTAGCTCTTTAGCCTGGGCTCGTCATAGCCCACAAAAGCCCTGTGTTTTAGAGGATTCTCAAGCTATGTATTCAACTACAGCTGTATAATCAATTTCACAGACATAATATTTGCAAAATATTGCTGTTTGATTACCATTTTTAAGTGCTACAGTACTTCACAGTAACATTTTATAATACTATGTTTTCTTATAATACACAGTTTTTTAATACTATGGAGTACTAATAATAGCATGGATGACCATGCATTTTAGTACCATGGTCTAGTTCAGAATACCATAGTATTACCATTTGATACCATCACTTTACCATGATATGAGTTTCGCAAGGTTTAATATTGTACTGTAATGTACTTCAAAGAATACCATGGTATCACCAACCAAAAAACACATTGTAAAAAGTGATCAGCTGACTTAACTAAAAATATTGAGGAAACCGGTTGGCTTAAAATGATCATACAAATAAACGTCATGCATAATTGAAAAAAAAAAAAAAAAAAAGTTAATGTGGAATTGCCAAGTTCACATAACTTTACTTTTTCCAATTACACAAAGATTATTTACTTGATTATTTTAAAGGGTTAGTTCACCCAAAAATTTAATTTATGTCATTAATGACTCACCCTAATGTCTGAATAAAGCCGTAGTTCTTGTGATTTTTGGACCAATAGATAGTCATTAAAGGAGCACTATGCAACTTTCCGTCCACTGGAGGGCGCCTATTCTAAACATAGGCGTAGTTTGATGACGCCAAGTGTGAGCGCAGCATCTTGGGACATGTGGTCTTCACCTCACAGCCGGTGGAAAATAGGACTCGGGTAGAAATCATGTCCATAGATGCGGTTATTAACATTACTGTAGTGTAAAGCAGAGCAGGACCGAGTGTTGTGGAGCTGAGCACGGGCGCTGGAGCGATTGTTATACAAACACACGGCTCGCGAGTACACTGTAAAAAAATGTTTTGCGATTTTGTTATTTCAACAATTTTTTTTCAGTAGAGATAACTAGATTGTCCAGACAACAAGGCATTTTAAGTTTTCTTGTCCTCAACTAGACTGAAAGTTAAGTGAACAAGTATAATTGTTGTTTTAACTCAAAAACATATGTTGAAATAACTACACTAGATTTTCTGTTGAATGAACAAGTATAATTGTTGTTTTAACTAAAAAACATTAGTTGAACTGTTCTGGATTTTACTCCAATTATACTTTAGTCTATTTATTTAACTACAGTAAACTAAACCTAATCTACTATGTGCAGCTGATTTATATACAACACTCTAATTATATAGATATGAGCACATTTATTTAACTTACCGTATTTAATACGTACCATTCCACACCATATAAACCAAGTCTTAATTCAAGGAGTCAATGAGTAAAGAGTTTTTGTATTAACACGGCTAGTGAAAACAGCGCCATCTGGCGGAGAGGATAATTATGTACAGCCAGGAAAGGCACGTGCTGTATGCGCGCGCCCCCGTATCCCCTCCCCCACCGACTGACAGACCAGACGCCATTTCCCTTCAATCGCAATGCTGAGCAAATGAGTAAGTTAGTGTTTACACCGGCATAGTGTTTTATCTCATTAACAGTATGAAGTTTATAACATTATATTATGGTAGGATGGTATGTGTGTGTGTGTGTGTGTGTCCGTGCGCACCTAAACTTAGAGATATCTTCTTTGACTCGCGGTGCAGAGCGGAGGATAGAAACAGGCGACTGAGGCGAGAGAACTTTTTCACAGGGAAATATTATAAAGTAAGTGTTTTATCTCATTTACCATTTGTTTTTCATAATTTATTTATTTATACCAATATGTAACTTATATGCTGTGCGCGTTTAAACGAGCCAAAATTTTTCTCTCAGGGGACATGACTCACCGTACAGTGCAGACATGGAGTTTACTTTCAACCAAGATAACACAAAGTAAGTTACGTGTTTAACCTCATCTACAAAGTGTATTTATGACATTATATTGTTTTATAATTATATTTGTGTGTGTGTGTGTGTGTGTGTGTGTGTGTGTGTGTGTGTGTGTGTGTTGTGTTCCCAGAGCCGTTGAAATACAGAGTTCCTAACGTTACACGCTTTTACCTCGCGGGGTTCATGGAGCTCTCAACAACTCGCGCCGTCTATTTGTTCGAATGGTTGGAGGTGGACAGCAGTTTCACTATATTTGCTGCAATTTCTGGTAAATATTAACTTTATGAATTTAAATAATATCAAATTGTGAAATTTGAAGTATTCAGCCCTAATTAAATCACTCATTGTACAGTGTAAACATTGCAACATGTTGTCAATAAGCCTATAAAATGTGTTTTTTTTATATTTATGTTTTTATCTATTGCTCCTTGACAAGAAACTGAACTGGTTTATGGATCGGATGAAACTACATCTCGCTTCACTGCATGGTCTCTCTCTCAGATCGCCATCAGATACAGATAAGTTTCATGAAACTCCTTGAAAATTATTAAATGTGAGTTTGAATCGATACAGGTAAAATAAATAACTATTAAAGGGTAAGTTCACCCAAAAAGGAAAATTACCTCATGATTTACTCACCCTCAAGCCATACTAGGTGTATTCCAGACGAATACAATCGGAGTTATATTTAAAAAAAATCTAAAGCATTATAAATGGCAGTGAATGGCAGTCCAAATTTTTAAGCCCAGAAAAAAGTGCATCCATCCATTGTAAAAGTAATCCACATGGCTCCAGGGGGGTTAATAAAGACATTCTGATGTGAATCGATGGGTTTGTAATGTAAAAAGTTATAATGTAAAATATGTAGCTTCTGGCGCGACGGCCTTCCGTATTAAAGTTACGGAAAAAGTGTAACTGGCACGGCGATGTCGTCGGATGTAGAGGGGAAGAAAAACGCAACTGGCGCAGCGACGGCATCGGACATGGTGTAAAAAAAACGTAATTGCCGCGACAATGACGTCGGACGTGGCGTAAACCTTTTGAATTTCGAGAGGCATTACACTTATTTCGTAAGTTGAAGGCGGTCCGCCAGAAGCCTTTATTAACCCCCCGGAGCCTTCTGGATTATTTTTATAATGGATACAGGGCTTGACATTAAGCATCTTCATGTGCTTGTCCGGAAAAAAGTTTGATATTTTGTGTGTGTGTGTGTGTTTTAAATATAATTTATTCTGAAGCAATATGCTGACCAGTATTCAATCAGCTTTGACATATTTAAATCTGCATATTTGTGAATTTTTTAATTATTATTTTTTACTTTATATAAAGGGCATTTCCCCTCTAATCTTATTAAATATAGGCTATGCTTCAGGTTTCATTTTATATTGTAAAATTTGATCTATACATTAATTTAAAATAAGACACTATAAGGGCTGTTACCAATCACATTAAATAATTTACACTGAAAAATTTAATTTGCATTAAATAATGTTTTGAAATTTGTATTTTTGGATAGACCAATAATGTTTAAACATCAAACCAAACCTCCAGTAGGTAGCAGGTGGCCGTTTTAATGAGTGAGTCATTGAGTCGTTCATTCAAACGATTCATTCAAACGCTGAATCGTTCAGTAACTCACATGTTGCTGTGACTTGTTGCGGTTCTGCTGTGAATGATATTCACTGCTGAAATAGAACAAAACATTAAATATTGCTTCTTAAATGTAAGTGACTTTAAGGGAATGTTAATTTAAGTGAATGTTAATTAATTGTTTTGCTATGAACTGTCATATGAAGTCAGTGTCATTTTCAGTCGTGGTGGTATTCAGGAAAACAGGTCAAGTGTTGTAATGTCTTCTCTAGGGGCTGCACAAGTGTCAACAGCGCGACCTTGTTATCGTCAGTTCATTATATATTATTATCCACTATCAATCGCCACTTACACTAAATTAATGCAATCATTCTTGCATTTTGGTGATTCGCTAGCTATTTTTTGTTTTAATCAGGTCCATCGGGCAAGTAAAATTCTCTTTCACTTGTCCCTTCGAAAAATCCACAAGCGTTAATGTCGAGCCCTGGGATAGATGCACTTTTTTTCTGGGCTTCAAAATTTGGGCAGCCATTCACTGCCATTTATAATTTTTGGATTAGCCAGAACTTTTTTTAATATAACTGATTCAGGGCTCGACATTAACGCTTGTCTGGGACAAGTGAAAGAGAATTTTACTTGCCCGATGGACAAGGGCCTGATTAAAACAAAAAATAAACTAACGTTAGCGAATCACCAAAATGCAAGAATGGTTGTGCATTAATTTAGTGTAAGTGGCGATTGATAGTGGATAATAATATATGATGAAATGGCGATAACAAGTTTGCGCTGTTGACACTCGTGCAGCCTCTCGAGGAGAAATTACAACACTAGAGCCATTTAAGCTGTTTCCTGAATACAATCACGACAGAAAGTGACTCTGATTTCATATGACGGTTCCATAAACATTACATTAACATTCACTTAGTCACTTACATTTTAGATGCAATATTGAGTGTGTTTGTTCTATTTCAGCAGCGAAACTCGTTCACAGCAGAACCGTAACGCGTCTCACAGCAACTGAACGATTCAGTGTTTGAATGAATCGTTTGAACGAACGACTCAATGGCTCACTCATTAAGACGGCCACCTGCTGCCACCTACTGGAGGTTTAGTTTCATGTTTAAACATACTTTCTAACATTTGTATTTGTCTATTCAAAACTACAAATCTCAAAACATTATTTAATGTAGTTGTGATTTTTCAGTGTAAATTATTTTATTTGATTGGTAACAGCCCTTATATTGTCTTATTTTAATTTAATGGATTGATCAAATTTAACAATATAGAATGAAACCTGAAGCAGTGCCTTTATTTAATAAGATTAGGGGGAAAATTCCCTTTATAAAAGGTAAAAATATCCTACATTTCAAATGATTCAATATTTTTTTTTAAATCACAAATATGCATATTTAAATATGTCAAAGCTGATTGAACACTGGGGAGAATATTGCTTCAGAATAAATTATATTTAAAACGCACACACACACGGAAAAACAAAAAAATATCAAACTTTTTTCCGGACAAGCACATTTTTTATTTGGCCAAGTGAATGAACGATTTGAAACAAGAATGTAATACACCTAGGATGGCTTGAGGGTGAGTAAATCATGGGCTAATTCTCACTTTTGGGTGAACTAACCCTTTAATATGACAGTGGTTTTAAATGTTGTTTTTGTTGCTTTTTTGCATTTGAATATTGCACTTTACTAGTAGATACAGCATGAAATAAACATGTATGAACATCAGAGAATATGTTTAAAGATACAGTACAATGTATGAAATCTGTATTGTCTCATGTAATCGCAGTGTTTCAACTGCGCAATCGTTAATAAACGTCAATAAATAGCTTTTAAGCAATGTCATGTCACATTTACCTCAGAAAAAATATTCTGTCAGCTAAAAAAAGTATATTTACTATATTGCATAGTTATTGTATTGCTGTTCTTTAGTATTTAATGTATGTTTGAATAAATATTTTATGACAGCACCACTTAAAATTTGTATCTGTGTCTCATTTTTTTTCAGCCAGATGATGATGAGAGAGACATTGTTCATGGGGTTAATGTAGGGCATCTTGACCATGAGTGAGGACATCAGACATGATAGTGCCTTCCCAGATGATGTTGTGGATGTGGATGTCATACTAGACGGAGATTGTGGTCATGGATCTAGAAGATGCCCTAAATGCCTTTGCCACACTGTTTGGGCTCGAGCTATGAGGTTATCCAACTTTTTATTTTATTTTTATTTTTAATCTAGGTTTAATGGTTGGGGAGAGCTGCAAAGCTGAAAAAAATGCAGTGAGGTAACACTGGTGGATATGTGCTGTTTATGCTCATTGATAAATGTACTGAAGCTTGAGAGCTTACACATTGTTAATTAAAATGAACTTAAATTAAGTTTAAATTAAAATGGTATAAAGCCAAATCAGAGGTGTTTAACAGTCTGTGCCGTTTCTTTTTGCAATTTTCTGAAGAAAGGACATTTCAGACCTTTTGTGTTGTTGTTTTTGGTGTTTGTTTTTGCAATAAATATAAATGTGTACTGATATGTGTTGCTGTGATTTTAATTTGCTATAGGTTTTATTCTAAATCAAATGTAATTTACAAATCAATATAGTAATGCAATTAATACTTATTAAAGCAGCTTTGCAACCAACTAAAGTGAAGTTATGATGACTAGAACATTTAAGTTCAGAAAACTGAAGTGAAGTTATGATGACTAGAACATTTAAGTTCAGAAAACTAAAGTGAAGTTATGATGACTAGAACATTTAAGTTCAGAAAACTGAAGTGAAGTTATGATGACTAGAACATTTAAGTTCAGAAAACTAAAGTGAAGTTATGATGACTAGAACATTTAAGTTCAGAAAACTGAAGTGAAGTTATGATGACTAGAACATTTAAGTTCAGAAAACTGAAGTGAAGTTATGATGACTAGAACATTTAAGTTCAGAAAACTGAAGTGAAGTTATGATGACTAGAACATTTAAGTTCAGAAAACTGAAGGGGAAGTTTTTATTACTAAATGGAATTAGTTCAGATAACTTATCCAAATAAGTAAGAGAAACTTGAAAAAACCAATGCAAAAAGATAACAAAATATATTAAGTTAAGTCAACAAATAATTTTTTACAGTGTTCCGGGACTTTTATTATGACGGGACGGGACACAATCGCCGGGCGCTCGCACTTCTATTTTTTTGGTCATGATTATAAGGTAAAGCAGCTCTGTTTATCATATTAGATACATTTAAGTGTGTTTAAAATTATGTTATGACGTTACTCTGTGCGTTCGCTCGGCGTTGCTGTGACATGTTCACACTGCTAAGAGTAAAGCGCTTCTGCAGAATAAAACTGAGGGTAACGCAGATATGACGTGATTGACAGGCCACTTCCTCAAACGCTATGCTGAAACGTCCCGGTCCTTAGTTAAAATATCAATTTTCACACAATTTACAAATAGTTGGAAACATTTGGGAAATTGTAAGTAAGTACTCAACTGAAAAAAAAAAATATAACACTGGCCTAGTGGTTTTTGGATATTTTACTGCAAAAATACTACATAGTGCACCTTTAATGACATCAATTTCATTTTTGGGTGAACTAAAGCGAACATATTCCTAAATTTTTTTAAGTTAAGTCAACTGATCACTTTGTTTGTTTTTTGGTGGCATGTTTGAATGCTTCTTCGAATGTTGTTTGAATGTTCATAAAACATATTATTTTTCACATATTTTACATTATTGCAGCACCTCTCTTCCCAGTCCGTCAGTAACGCTCTGTTTATTTCCTGTCTCTATGAAACCCCTCCTTCTGAAAAGTGCTAGACCAGTTTGTCGTGTTTGGTCAGCCGCTTTGTGCATGTTTTGGGACATTTCAACACACTACAAACGTAACACATTCAGACCTTGTCCCCTTTTATGCATGTGCCTCTGGTGGGAATTATTAAAAGGAGGAATATTGTGATGGGTACATTCAAAGAAGAAAATGCAAGACTACAATCGAGTTGTTTCAGAGAGTTTAGAAACAGTGCTTACTGATATAGAGAATATCTACATTTGAGTGACTTTACAGACTTTTTTCATGCTCAATCAGCAACACTACACACTAAAGAAAGCTGAAAATGTATAAAAGCGTAATATTTCCTTTGTTTGATTTATTCGTTCATTAACATATGCTTAAAGTTCTTGCAGATGTTTTCCTGTCTCTGTTTTATAAGGCACTGCTTGTTCTAATGTCCTTAAATGGCACGTCTGATAAGGGATATGTGTATGTGTTCGGGGTCTAGATGTGCTTTCTTTATAGACCATCTTCTCTTAAGTAATTAGAAAGAAATATGATTGCGCTCCTCCCAGTGTGCGGAGAAAGATGTGCAGCGACTGGCCTACTTCTGAAGTCACTGAGAGCACATGTCGTCCTTAATAAAAATGAATAAAACACAGGAATGACTAAAGAGGAAAGAAGGGAAGGCCAGCTGTGCTCATTGCTCTTTTATTCTTTCATTTCCTTCCTTTATTTCAGGCTAATACTCCCCTAATACTTTTCTAAGAAACTCTTTCATCTCAGTATATTCAACTTGAATGACCCCAAAGTTACAAGTTTGTGAGCCATAATGTTCAATATCTAATATAATAATTTGACTCGTCTCCCAGTTAACTCTTCCCCCGCCTGTGAGAAAACACTTCCCCACCATTGACAGAATTTTCCAGCTTTCCACGTTTTCACCGTTATACGGTAGGTGGCGTTATGATGATGCATCTTCTGAAAGATTACTGAATCTCCTAATCAAAACACATGAAACAAGCAATATCACATGTAAGCAGATGCATCCTAGCCTAGAAATCTAGACACAAATCTAATCTGCTGCGAGTGTCGTCTAGCAACTCTCAATACAGTTCTGAGCTGTAAAAACCAAACTCTGGTCGGGCCAATCACATCGTGTATAGAGTCGATGGGCGGGGCTTAACATAATGACGGCCGAGTTGCGCTTGCGTGCTTCTAGTAAACACAGAAACTGGCGAACGGCGTTCTTTTGAATCAGCTTTGACCGCGACTCTGGAAGACTTGGAGTTAAGCTTTTCTCTGAGAAAAGGACAAAGAACGGCACTGAAGTCATTCTTAAAAAGGGAAGATGTGTTCAGAGTTTTGTCGACCGGATACGGCGAAAGATTAATCTGTCAACTAACTTCACATTGCTCTGGTTGGTTGTAGCGGTATCCTATCGCGTGCAGAGGGAGTTTGAAAGACAACCGTTTATCCCGCCCCTCGGATTGAGCCCTGTCTATGGTGAGTTTCCAGACCAAACATCTTGATGTGGGTCTGGCTTGTCAGGCTAGATGCATATATAAATGAATGTGATAAGCATGCATTCAACAGCATATAAATCAAAACTGCCTAACGTTACTGAATGAAACATCGACCCAGGATGAGCTATAGGACTGTGCAAGCGTGGTCGATGGAATCAATCTCCATCTGTGTTTTGATCATCCTTCTGAATACGATTCTCAGCTAAATTATTTTTTAATGAAAATTAAGTTAAATTAACTTAATCTAAAAGATTGGGAGATTTGAAAGAAGAAATGTCAATAAAATGAATGAATGATTTAAAAACATATTTAAATCATTCAAGCGATAAAGAATCCAGGCTAATACAAGCTTATCTTATTCTACATGGAGTGGGTCGCCTCATGCTGGCAGACATGTTTAGATCACATGACCAAGTAAATTAAACTCACATTTTTACATAGGACACTTTCGCTCACTGTATAAATAAAAATGGCCGGCTGCTAAAAAAGCATTTCTACTATATGGATTTGGGGACCAAATTCTACTGATTTTGCATGATCCATTTGACAGAATACATGAGACAACTGCCATACTAGCTAGTGTATACTTCAAAAGTGCATATAACATACGACTGCATCCAAGAGTTATTCAAAAAAGTTCAATAATCCAAGTTTTCCGAGGCCAAACGATTGATTTGCTTGAAGAAAATCCCCAAAAGCGATAGGCATCTCCATCCGCCGAAGATCATGAACAATCGCATCAAATTTCAAATATTGCCGCCCGTTACGTGAGATTTCATAGTGAAATTGCATTGGCTCTCGTATGTTTTGTGACCAATTGCGTCATTACGTCAGCACTGATTGTAAAATGTCATTGGCTCTCGTGTCTTGTGACCGATTGCGTCATGCTCAGGAGTCTTTTGAATTATTTGAATGAGATATGAATGAGTTCGTTCACGGGACAGCGGGATCATCATTTCAGCGATTAAAACATCAAGATCAACTCTGTTCTTCACATGAAGACATCGTATGACTTCAGAAGACTTGGAATGCAACATGAGCTAATACTTTTATACTGTTTTGGTCCATTTTTGCAATAAATGCTTGTGACTGTACATTTATTTGCCTGTTATGTGTTTTATATTGTTTAGATATGGGTAGGTTTAGGGTAGGAGTTGGGTTAGTTGCTCCAAAATATAAAAGTAGCCTTTAAATATTAATAAAATCATGTCTGCTTTTACAAACGCAAATAATTAAATGTGTCTGTGTATGATGCCAAAGGTTTCTCATTGAAATGACTGGAGCACCCAGCGCGTCAAAAAATGACGCCTAGGGGCACCTTTAGCGTCTTCATTGTGACGCGGAAGGCACTTGACCATGCTTTGGATTTTGACGTCTTGGGAGTGAGAACTGGTTGAATTAAAATATGAATAACAACTATAATAAAAAATTAAAACAAGAATTTAAAAATATTTAACAAAAAAAAGTGAATGTACAGTATATCTTTGAAACAAACTCCATTAATCAGAGATCCATCCACCTTAATAAATTAGTACTCAAAAAGCATGATTTAGATGACTTAACAGCTTAAAGGTCCCGTTCTTCGCGATTCCATCTTTCAAACTTTAGTTAGTGTGTAAGTTTGCTGTTAGAGCATAAATAATACCTGTAAAATTATAAAGCTCAAAGTTCAATGCCAAGCGAGATATTTTATTTAACAGAAGTTCCCTTTCAAAACCTACAGCGAACGGCCGGTTTGGACTACAGCAGGAAGTGCAGGGATGTAATGACGTCACTAGAACCGTTTGTTGACTAACCCTCCGCCCACAAGAACACGCAAAATAGGGGGCGTGGTCTTGTTGCTCTCTCACGTGGAGAAGAGCGTGCATTCAGCGCTTGCATCTCCCCGTTATGGTAAGAGGCGGGACCTTTCCGGGCAAAGTGCGCTAAGCTGCTGTCCAATCACAACACGGGAAGGGCTGGCCCAATCAGAACTCATTACGTGTTTCTGAAGGAGGGACTTCATAGAACAAGGAAATCATCAGGCCGTTTTTAGGATAGAAGAAACAGCGGTATACAGATAAGTCAATTATGTGAAAAATACTGTGTTTTTTTACACGCCAAACATGAACTCATGTTATATTGCACACTGTAAACATAATCAAAGCTTCGAAAACACGCGAAGAACGGGACCTTTAATTAATAAGGGTTTTACTAAATAATTCATGTGCTACACATTTCTTCTTTTAAACCCTTTGGATGGCCTGGTCTACTTCCATTGTAAGTGTGTCACTATAACCGCGATTAGTGCTTAAAAGAAAACCAGAGGGATGAATCTACATTCATTTCTGTGGTAATCAACATTATGCCACAAATGCTGTTGACTGAGCTTCACTTGTATTGAAGCCAGAGCAATCCATGAAGAGAATTCGCAAACATAATGAACAAGATGAAAATTATCAATGAGTAACATAATAGAGTGAAGGATTATTCATCGAAAATGGCATGGAGGCATATATAAGGGAAAGAGGGAATAACTGAAATTCAACTTAGTTTCTAATATAAAAGAAACAGGGACGTCAGTCTTATTGCTAAACAATCACTTCCAGATTGAGTTGAATAAGCTAGACAGAGAGTAAGAGATAAGACAGTAAAACCAAAACATCAGAAGAAGAGAACAAAGCAAAAGTAGAACGCTCAACTCCCTTTGGCACACACACACACAAAATAGTTTCAAAACCTAGTCAGTCTTCTTGCTGTATACTGCCTAGATTTGGAGAACCCTACACCGGCAGCAACACATTCCACACAAATAGTGGAAGCTCAAGATTAAGATTAACATGTTGCTAAAATAACAACATAATACTCTAATAAACATAAACATAGCGCATACAAATATTGGGTAACATCATTTATAATAAGTACATTTATAAATATAGTAAATTTTTAGACCTTATCAGACTTCTGAAGATGTTGCCACGTGCAAATCAAATCAAATTAGCCTCGCTTCATTTTTTTTCATATGTGATGTAATTTGAAAGAATAACAATTTACAAACTTTTACAAAACATCAATCAAGCATTTTTATGATAAACCTTAAGTAGTTAGATCTAAACCGTGGCAATATGTACTGCATAAAATAAAATATAGGAATCCTTATTTGTTATATTAACCAGAAATTAAAAAATGTTGGGCTACTGGTGGTGCTTGAGACATTATTGGTTATTTAATGTTTCTGTAATAATGACTAACAATAAAAACAAATACTACTTCTAATAACAATATAAAACATGCTAAGGTCTGACAGGCTGCTGGGCTCATGAATATAAATCATGTTGTTGGAACTGATTTGCTGCAATCAAACGTGAAGTGTGACCGGGAAGCGCCAACCAATGGGATTGCCGCTCGTGCATTATGGCTAACAACATACATTATTTAATCACCTAGTGCTGAATATAATTGCATATCTGAGTGATTTTAAGGGTTGTGAAGTGCATTCTGGGATTTTCTTCTCTGTGTAGCTTCCCTATATACTGCGGTTGAAAAACATCTCTTGGTCATAAAAAAACAGACTGGAACTGCCAAATCAATCATTTTCCCACCTTAGCTCACACAAACACACACACACACACACACACACACACACACACACACACACACACACACACACACACACACACACACACACACACACACACACACACACACACACACACACACACACACACACTAAAAAACACAGACACACACACACACACTCACACTCTCTCACGCATTGCCCTTTTCAATATGCAGGGCTGGCAGTTTCTCTGTTGTCAACCTTGACTTACTTTGAAGAGGTCAGGCACAGAGTTAGGTTCCCTTCACTACTCATTTAAATTTCAGGAGAGACAAGAATTGAGAAGGGGAAAAGAAAAGCGGAGGGAAAGAACGAGAAGTAAACGAATGGTCAGATGAACCGAAATGGACAACAACAATAAAAAGAAATCAAAGATGTTTCTATCCTTCATCAGTGATAATGTAACATATATTTAACCCTTTGTGGAACTTTCTGAATCACTGTCAGTTTCCCTAATATGGAAACAAGCAACACGGTTCAACTCGTTTTGGAACGCTTACCTCAGGTTTGGAACTACATGAGAGTGAGTAAATGATGACAGATTGTTTATTTTTGGGCGGAGCATTCCATTCTAATAAAAGTTTCAGGAGTTATAAGAAGGCTTATTACTTATTATGAATTCGGAGTATTCTTACTCAGAATTCATTTTGTGCACAATCATATTTTCAAAGAAACATTTTCAACACGTAATGTAAGAAAATACTCAGTGGCACCCGGTGCATTGCGGTGTCAGGTACAATGCAAGCGTTTTTTCCTAGTTTCAACCCAACGCATTTATAATTTTCATGTTTAGCGCCACATTATTTAAATAGCAAATGGACTCGCACCCGTCTGTTCACCCAGGTGTGAAAACGAGGTGTGTCCAGGCGCATTGTTGGAGTGTTGCTATTTTAAGGCAACTGAAATAGACTGTGTCAATGACCAACTGAAAACTGGTCTAAAGTCAATAGTGCAGTATTTTTTGTGTTATTTAAAGGGTGCGTTAGTAATATGCGTCTATAGGCGGGTGCACAACATGCATGGAGAAGAGTCTTGCAAATTCCACCATGTAAAGTAAATCTGCAATGATGCAAGCGCAACTGGCTTTTAAAGGGAATGGGAGATTGATTAATGATTCGGATCGCGTGTCAAACTGCCAAACTGCTGAAATCACGTGACATTGGTGATCCAAATCATGAATCAATAAGCTGATTTATGACCAGTTGAATCTTTATTTGAGGTTTGAAAAGAAACGCAGAATAGAAGACAATGCTGAATAAAGTCGTAGTTTTTGTTATTTTTGGACCAAAATGTATTTTCAATGCTTCAAGAGATTCTAATTAACTAACTGATGTCACATATGGACTACTGTGATGATGTTTTTATTCCCTTTCTGGACATGGACAGTATAGTGTGCATACACTTGCACACGCTCTCAGAATATAAAATATCTTAAACTGTGTTCTGAAGATGAACGGAGGTCTTACAGGTGTGGAACGACATTAGGGTGAGTCATTAATGACATATATTTCATTTTTGGGTGAACTAACCCTTTAAGCACTAAGTAATATTAATTAACTACATGTACTTACTATATTTGGTTGAGGGTTAGTTGCATAATTATGCATAATTTACTGTCATTATTATGGTAAGTACATGTACCAAGGACACTAAAATAAAGTGTTACTAATATTATCAATAAATCTGTTCAAATGCTGAGCCTCATGATTGTTTGTGTTTCATATAAATATGGATGAAAAAAATCTATATTCTGTCCATAGGTCTATAATCCTCATATATTTGAAAATCAGTCTATATATTATTAATCACCAACTGCAGTTGAACTACTTTTTTAAAAAAAGGAAAAAAAAGTAGCTTGCAGTTTCCTCCCCAACTGGTGAATAACATCCAAAATATCAATGAATGAGGTCAGGTTGGTTTGATCTATCACTACACTTACTGTCTCCCTGCAATGTAACAGGGTCACATGCTGTGTCTGCGATACAATTTAGGTTTCTAACTTTCACATGTCAGAATATACAGGCACTTTCATTGGGTAAGGAAATGGGGTTTTAATTTCAAACGACAATGGTTAGGATGAGGCTGTAAAGGCTGCAGTTGAGAGCAACTCTCTGTCTAATGTCAGCAGCATTTGGATAGATGCAATACTTTTGTTGCAATGTGTCTGTGTGTGTGGGTGTGTTTATATGTACATTGATTGCCGGAGCCTAAGGGATATTCATTTTGTCTTGTTTTCCTGATGCATTGATCCTACGCTGTTTCCCACAATGCCTCAACATGCACCTGTGTTTATGTATCTGTTTTGTGTCTCGGTTCTAGTAGGAGGTATTGGTTTGTGCATTGCCACAGTTTTAAATTACGAATACATTGGATACTGAGAAGGAAAACGCAAAATGCTAATTTTATAATTATTTACTAAATGCTGTCATTTAAAAGAAACAGTGAAACAGTGACCAGAAACAGTGGCTAGAGGCTGTCAAGCCCTTGAGAAATGACAAAAAACCACCATGAGGGAATTATGAATATTCTCCATACTTGTTCGCTATGGAAAATATATGTCTGTCCCTCAAGTGCACAAGTTATATGGGTCCCTTTTATGATACTTTTACGGTACTTTTAGTGTTGACATTCACTATAAGCTTGTTTTATTGCAGGGGATGTGTGGTGATTATTCTATAATTTATAATATTGTACTCCAGTGAAGAAATAACCACATATGAGACTAATATGAGGGTAAACAAATAAAATAAAATAAAATGAATAAATAATGTTGAATGGGAGCGTAGCTGTATATTAAGGGGATATTTTACCATCCGTTTAAAAAGGGAATATTCAACTTTTTAACTCTTTCCCTGCCAGCCACCACCAGGGTTTTTAACCATTTTCACCAACATTTAATAGCCCATGGAATATTTGGTTTTATGAATATCTCAGCATGCAATAAATCAAAAGAGTTGACCCTCTTCTTTTAAACAAAACATTTGTTTTTTATTCTAACTTCATGCATTCCTTTTTTATTAGCACTTGAATATGGATAAGTTTCATAAAAAAGCAACATTTTGAACAAAAAGCTGAGAAAATCATGTTTTTGTGAAAGACGGTATTCATATCAGATTCAGAGCGATGATCAAACACAGATGGAGTAGATCGAATCCATCAACACACTACAAAAAATGCTTTTCTTACTTAGTATTTCTGTCTTGTTTCTAGTGCAATCATCTACAAATTCTTAAAACAAATAAATCAAATATCAAATAAATGCAGCCTTGTTGAGCAACAGAGAAATAACAGTTGAAATAATATTGAAAAAAACAGCCAAACGACATGTACATCAAGGTCATTAGTCTGACGTAATTCTATTCTAGTCAGAATATGAGTCTGATACTGCTCCATTGGGCTGTGATTATGGGCGTTTCAACCGAACCAGGAAAGACCTCAATTGGATAGACCTACAACCAATCAGAGCAACAGAGCTACGCATAACGTTAGTTGTCAAATGTCAACAGAACTCAACTGCACTGTGATGCCAAGTCTGCGGTTTTCCCGAGGGTTGAAGTAAAGCGACCTCAATTATGTGATATATAGACCCAGGAATGCAAATTTTTGCAGGCAATATTGCCAAAATAACTCACATTTTACCCCCCAAACGCCTTTTTTTTCGGCTGCCATTCAGACTACAAGGTCATAGCTGGTTGAGACAAAACATTAGGTTAGTTATTTAAAGACACCAAGAGTGAAAATTACCTACCTGTGAAACTTTCCGGACCGCTTCACCACTGATCACCAGAGCCTGCGCAAATGTTCTGGCTGCAATGACCGTGCGTGTGATTTTGGTCTTGAGCTCTCTGGGAGTGTCTCCAAATGGCTTCAGCGTTTCTGACTGCTTGGCCACACACTCCAGATACTCCTCTCCAATACTGTACTGAGGGTTTAAGGCTTTAAAGAGTCTTTCCAGCAGACGGGCCCAGAATTCGTTCAGCGCATCCTCGAGATTGAGATTGGACCCTTTGTAGTAGCGGCGAAGTTCTGAGAACAGATCCTGAAACACCTTGGTGATTTGGGAGAAGAGAGGTCCAAACCCACTCTGGAAGGAAGTCTGGAGTGATGCTTCAGAACGATTCAGAAGCTCCAAGAAATAATCTGGAAACACAAACACAAGAGAAACATTAAAGCTTTGGAGCTCAAAAGGCCACACTCCTAATTTAAAAAAAAACATTGACCGTTTCACAGACAGCGCTTAGATTAAACCAGGATTAGGCCTTATAGCAGCTTTTATAAATGTGGCCTAGAAAAAAAAAAAACTTATTGGTATGCATCATGTTCAGTTATATTTATGTGTTGTCCATATACATAGCCTTATATAACCAGGCTTAGTCAATAGTTAGACAACAGTTGTATAGTTTGTGTACCAATGCAATGAGATAAATATGAATGAGTTTTTTCACACACACACACACACACACACACACACACACACACACACACACACACACACACACACACACACACACACACACACACACACACACACACACACACACACACACACACACACACACACACACACACACACACACACACACACACACAAAACGTTCAGAGAGAAAGTCAATAAGTATGAATTGTTATGTAACCCAGTGATATAATAAGCTCACAATAACCCAGTCACACATCAATCAATCCCACATTACCCAAGAGAGAGTGTTAGAGTACAGGAAGAAAGATACTCTGCATCACAAATCGAATTCTTCCCTACTATACAGTATGTGAAAAACAGCACACCAAAAGAGTAGTATGTCCAAATACAGAAAAATAACCTGATGACCAACTACTTCCGCCGAGATTCTGAAGTGCACATTTAATGGACACTTTACTATCCCATGAGGACACGGAGAGAATCTATGAATGATGCAACACAAATGACACTGGAAGGTCATGTGACAGTAACGAAATGGCGGATGTAGTACGTCCAGTCTTGATTTATACTACCCATATTCATATAGAGCGTACTTGTTTTCATGAGTCATGAATTATTCAAATTCAAATGTATCACCTACTCATACAATGCGATTTCAGATGCAGGGCTAGAAGCTGGATATAGAGTGGGCCAGGAATGAAGTACATTTAGGCCAACCCTGGAAAACAGCATAGGCTTTGGGGTTATCGCAAAAAAAAAAACAACCTCTGGTTACTTTGCGTGGCAGGTGGATAGCCATTTATCCGCTGTCCGTTAGTCATTGCGTCACCCAAGCTCCGCCCACATCCCGCCTCTTTGTCCATTTTCTGTTATCCAGGCGTGACACGCGATGATGCCCTGGCAAGATGGCAACGGCCAGCTCGTCTCTACTTTGCGCTTCAGAATCCTATGGGTGAACTACATCCATATTTTTTTACCCCGGTGACCGGTCCCAGTATAGCCGCCCCTCTGTGTTTTCTAATGGACGCGAAGCAAATTAAACAATAAAATTACACTTCAAATATTTTCCCCCAAAGTTAGTTTATGTCATTGAAGGCAGTCATCGTCACGATGATTTCATTTCAAGTGTTCGTTTTTAAAATAATTTTAGTTTTAGTTAGTTATCTGATGCTTTAAAAACAGGGGGTGTGACATCATGATTGACAGCTGAGATCGACGTCTTCTCTGAGTGAAGTTGTCACTGAGACACTAACAGAATTTTTTCAGAATTTTTGGGAGAAGATTGGAGCTTTAGCTTTAATTTCTACATTTCCATTACGGTTTATTTCACACCAACATAATTAATAGTTCTGCATCTGCGAGAGTGTAGGCGGGCTTTTGATATCTCAGCTGTACTTCCTGGTGTACTTCCTGCTCTCTACTGCACGACTCCGGTCCCGAAATCGCTACTGCGCAGACTCGGTCCCAAGATGTCAGCGCCGTGCAGGCCGCCTGCAAGCTTCAACTCTGGCAAGTGAAAACGGATGATGTCGACTCGTCCATATATTTTTACGGTCTATGGTCAGGACCCACACAGGCCAAAGGGTGAGCGCCCCCTGCTTGACTCACTAACACCTCTTCCAGCAGCTACATAGTTTTTCCCCGGAGGTCTTGGGATATAGGGTGATATGGCTGCCTGCCTTGGGCCTTTGCTAAACGTGTGTCTGCATGTGTTCAGCAATTATAAAGCTTACAACAAAATGTTTATCATAGAATAAGAAACAAGAATCTACTTCAGGAGCCACTACTGGATATGAGTGTATAACTCCAGCCTTGATTGTACATTCATGCGCACACACACATACACACACACACTCAATAACGATAAACCCAAACAAGGTCAAAATTAATCTTTCTAAATCCTATACCATTTCTATTCTTATATCTTATGTGTGTGTGTGTTCAGAAATCTTCTACACATTGCACCAATGGGATTATGTCTGTACAAATACTTTCATGATGAAACACAAAGCAGTGTGCTGTAAATAAGAGCTTTTGTGCCCTACATCTTATTAAGTTCACATTAATCATACTTTTGAAATGGCCCAACAAATTCTATATAAAGGATAATTAACACTGACTTTTTAAAAGATCCACTGACCGTTTGGTTTTTCCAGCTGCCTTTTTTTGTTGAAATGACTCAGTTACCGGACTCTAAATCCCATCACATTCGCGTCCCCCTGCACCGTGAGGATCCCACATTCATTATCTCTCTTCACGCTTCAATGGACACTTTTCTCATCTTTCATATTTTCATTTAAAAGCCTCTCAAAAAGTGTTCCCACTGATCCAGGTGAGTCTATCTTCACTCCCCGTCACTCCAAACGCAGGTTTTTAAAGTCTGATTCACAACATGAAATCCCGCAGGCCAGAAATCTTACAGCCCTTGAATGCTGTAATCTATGTATATGCAAAGCATTTAATTATTATTTTCAGGTCAGGGTTTTAAATTCAACACAAAAAAGATAGTCTATTTTAAATATTGTTGCCATATAAATTGCATGTGTTCCTCAGAAGAAACATGAGGGTGAGTAAATGATGACGGACTTTCCATTCCGAGTGTTTGATTATTTTGGGGGGTCAATGTATGAGGTGAGGAAATATCCTGACTTTCAATAAAGAGAAAGTGATATAAAAAAAGAAAGGCCATGAAAGGTATACTCCATCCTTTATATTCCTGTCACAGTCGTCTGACCCTCCACCCCCTCACTACACCCCTCTCTCATTCTCCCTCTCCTCCATCTATCTCTCTGACAGGCGTGCGGGCGTAATGATATCAGTAGCATCGTAACAGAACACGTCGGGCTGTTAATTTGCGGCCGAGCCCGTGATGGAGAGACAAGCAGCTGGGGACCACAGAGTGATGGAATGAGAGGAGAGAGAGGGGAAGGGATGAAAGGAAGAGAGGGATTTGAATGTGATTACATGTAATTGTATTTGTGCATTCTGACAAAGTGCTGAATAGCTGAATTAAAGGAGCACAAGCCCTCCCTCATTTTATTCAATATTTTAAATTAATGCACACACGGAGACATTTGAAGCTGTGATGGGGAGGACTGTTCCTAAAAGCAATATTTACTTTGGGTGAAAATTATCATGCTACTACTAAAGGCCAGTTCAGACCAAAAATAATAACTATAACAATAACTATATTAACTATATTACCCATAAACCACATTTATAGTGTAATACCAGTGTTATACTCATGTAGTTATACAAATTTGTGTCCTCATAAACCACATAAACAGGCTCTCTCTCACACACACACACACACACACACACACACACACACACACACACACACACACACACACACACACACGTTTTATGGGGACTTTCCATACACATGTAGTGGACACCAGAATTCCAGGGCCCAGTTTATGGCCGGGCCCCTCTTTGCCCATAACAGTGGACAAAGGTTTGCTCCATTTTGATTGGATATTGTTGGACTAGCACAAACAAGATGTCCAACCCATCAGATAAAGATGCTTGGACAACATCCAGACACCTCTTTGAGGGCAAGAAGAAGACCTCTAGTACCAAGCCCAGGAAGGACAGGACTTCTCATTGGTCCACATGCAGTTTCTGCCCTTCACCCATCTAGAGATGGATCCCTAATGTCCTGATTTGTGACGGCCATAAACATTCCTCAGGACTTCAGCAGTAGTGGGTGAAACAAAGAAAGACCAAAACTGATCCATCCAAATCCATTCACAACTATGTTTGGAAACCTTAAGACTGATGCAAATTACACACATCCATTTCATACTTATTCAGAGAAATAAGTATTCTCAGTGACAGCTATTTGTAATGCAACATCTTCCACAAATGCAGC
Source organism: Pseudorasbora parva (assembly GCF_024679245.1). Classification (NCBI taxonomy): domain Eukaryota; kingdom Metazoa; phylum Chordata; class Actinopteri; order Cypriniformes; family Gobionidae; genus Pseudorasbora; species Pseudorasbora parva. Next base: position 41,083,835 of record NC_090180.1, on the reverse strand, counting down.
TGTTAATGAACAAATGAATGAACACATGACAGTTCAATCTTTTTCCATCATGTTTGGTGTCTATGTGTTTAGTATATTGCCAAGGGTATTCTGATGGTGGTTTGGAAAGTGAGAAATGCATTGATGAACTTTAAAGACCCTTTAAAGACTTCTCACTGTGTACAGTATGCAAATGAGTTCCACAGGGGAAAGAAGGGTGGGCCACACTGTGTGCCCTCTCTGATGCCAGCAGCCAATAGCAACACTGGAATGGAGAAGCGCCAAATTGCAATCTCCTCCTATTCGGAAAAGGATAAAGGTACCCTTTCAATAGACACTCCTTGTTCTGAGTCTGTCCGCTGAGGATTAGACTGTGACAGAGCAACCTTGTTCTGAGTCTCCACATCCGAGAGACAAACAGTTCACCAAGTTCTGAGTCTGTCCGCCGAGGATTAGACTGTGACAGAGCAACCAAGTTCTGAGCCTCTGGTTTAACCAGAGAGACAACACAAGATCCGAGGATCTGAATCTACAGCTTGTGAGGCAGTGACAGATACGACAACGTTCTGAGCCTCCAGCCTGTGAGGAAAGAGACATTAACCAACACTACGTTCAGAGTTTTAGTCCAGCGAGACAACTACAGCACGTCCCGAGTCTCCATGCTAAAGAGAACAGAGCAGATTGACCAACTTCTGAGTGTCTGGTCCAAAGAGGCAGAAGACACACAGAGACATTTGCAACAAGGTTAAGCTCAGGAGAGCAAACCTTTACTTCAAGGTTCCTTTGTCTGCGTGTTCCAGATTAAGGACCTTCTGCACCTACTTCAGGGCCTCATCTGCGTGTTCCAGATTTTAGGACCCTTTGGTGCCCCAGGAGATCCGCATCCCACAGATCTTCGTGTTCAAGGCTGTGGAAACAGATTCCAGCTCCTTTCTTCATTGCACTGTCTCCCAGCAAAACCAGTGGAAGAAGTCATCACCATCGGACTGCTTACTCAACCACGTGGAACGTAAATATCACTTAACCAAACCTCTTTCTAGAGACCTTGGCATTGTTGTATATTATCAGTATATGATTTTCTAATTTACATTAGAGGTAATATAACTGATGCTAGTTAATAACAAATAATCTTTCGTTTATTTGTTTGATACATACTAAGGTTCTTCACCTTAGTTTCAGAGAAACAACAGTTTATCTTTCCGTAAGATAACGTAACTCTTCTATAGCCACACTTAACTTACTCACATGTATTTTATGCATTTTACGCACTTTATTCCTTTATCATTCATTGCATTCATTTAGTAGTTGTGTTAATTGTTCTGTTTATCTTTTGTTAATAAAATCTATTTTATTACAATTGTGTCTTCCTTGTGCTGATAAGGCAGAAAAGGCTCTACAAGTTAGAAATCTCACCAATCTTTCAGATAAATCAGCTGACCAACTCTCCCCCCCCTTTACATTCATTATAAATGACTGGGCAGCCTCCTGTGCGGAGTGTTCTCATACAGCCAAGGTAAAAGGCCTTGACTAGTGTCCCAAACTAAGAGGGGGGAAGGTGGTCATCTGATGTACTCATAACCACACCTTAGGTGACGTGTGATCCAAATTCACAACGTCAGCGGTGACGTGAGTACCAATCACTCTCTTACTTAGTGTCCTTGGGGGGACAAAAGTAAAAATCACTACATAATTGGCGTCCCTGGGTGGGCTAACTTAGAACGAAATGAGCCTTCTGTTTTGTCAACACAAGTTAATGCACTGAAAGATAAAAAAGGAAGTAACTTTAGCAGGAAACTAAGTCTTTCACCAAGTCAGAAACCAATTGCATCGCAACGAGTGGTTCTCTCTCTAAGCCTGATTGATAGTTTCCCTGCTCAACTCCTTGGTACAATTTATGACTAGGAATAGTTGCAAAGTGTATAGAATTTGTATTGTGGCACAGAGCTCGCAAAGTCTTTGTACACGTTGTAATTGTTGATTATAACTAATTGCTAATATAAGAATAGCATATGGTGTTCACCTAAGTCTACCATACTGTTTTTATAATTTTTATGAACGTGTCAGATAAGGGTAGTGCCTTCTGACAAATTGAAGACAAGTGCTAGAATTCTCACCCCCTAGTGTGTGTGACATTCATTGTCGTAGTGGCTTAGAGCTGCTTACACTTGTGGTAAACTTTCAGAGTTTAGCTAGTTTGGGTGGTGTATTTATTTATTATATATACAACACAAGTATATATATTAAATAAAGATGGCTGATATGACCGCTGAAGCAGTGAGCCAGGCCTTAAAGGGCGCTTCACTAATAAAGCTTCTTTCTAGCCTAGCACTAAATTGGCCTGTACAACAAAACCAAGCCACAGACAAAATATCCCTCGCCCAAGAACAGAATAAAGATTTGTTCCAGGAACTCAAAAATGAGCTGGCTGATCTGCATAGGGATAATTTGAGATTAAGAGCTAAAATATGTAGATTGTCATCTGAGACAAAAAGCTTACAGTCTATTACTGTGATTCAGGAAGCAGAACTTAAAAGAGTCAAAACTGACATGGCCACTCTGCAGACAGAGTTGGCCCATACCCAAAATGACCTGCTAGAACAGACAGAGAAGTTAAATTCTCTGAGCTATAGTGAGACAAGGACTAAAGCTGAGTTAAGTTCAGCATTGCTCAAAATTTCTGAGCTGAAGAAGCTCCAACAAATTGAGCATACAGACAGGATAAGTCAACTGGATAGAGTCAAGTGCCTCACCCAGCAGAAACCTGAACCACAAAGTGTGCACCCCCGCTCCTTTGGTTCAGCTGGTAGGGTCCCCCTGTTGTATAGCTTTGAACAGAGAAAGCATCATCAGGACAGTGATGTCACAGTCTCAAGCAGCCTAACTGTGAGTGACTCTCCTAAAACTTTCCGCTCCTTACCTAAGCTTCCTAACATGCTACCATCTAGCAACAGACTGTGTATTCTTAGAGAATTAGCACGTGACATAGAGGTTTTTAACCCTGAGACAACTAAACACAACATAGAGTTGTATTTAAAGGATGTAAATGCAGCCTTGACATACTTTCCTGAGGCCAGCATGACTGACAAAGTCTTTCTTTTGAGAAAGACCACATCACAGATTGTCCATGGCTTCATGGATAGACAAAGCCCAGATATTGCTAACAATTATGAAAAATTGTGTAAAGCTCTTCTGGTAGAGTATACTCTATATCAGAACCCATCTGCCTCTCGTCTCTCAGCTTTCCGAATTAAGCAAGGCCGCTATGAGTCTCCCAGAGAGTACTATGAGCGCTTAAGGAAAATGTATTTTGCTGGCAAAGATGACCCCAAGGCAGAGGAGGATGTCATGTTTAAGAGTCTGTTTGTAAGTAATCTTTACCCTACTGTTAGGAAACCACTCATACTACTGGTAGATGTTGAAAATATGTCTGCAGGAGAACTGAGGCAGCTTGCCATGCGAGCCTGGGACAGTGGGAAGATAGGCTCAGACAGACAAGACAGGCAGCCATGTTCATCTGTGCTTGAATCTAGACATGACTGTAAGACTCCCATTCATATGGTAGAGTCAGAACTTCCCCAAAACAGATTAGTCCATTGCAGCAATTTCCAGCAGAGCTCCCAGAGCCCTAAGCTCTCAGGTTACAGGGGTCATAACAATCAAAGGTATGCCCCCAAAAAGGAGAGCAAGCAGTGGCAGTGGGAGGATAGATTGCAAGGACAGAAGAAGAGTAGAGATAACTCTGAGAATGGCCAAAAACAGAGAGGTCAGAATTGGAAATCTAGAGGGACTGAATGTAAGGATGCTGAGAACTTAGCAGAGATCCAGCACATACTTCTTAAAGCCCTCAAAGACCTCAAGTCAGAGGAGTACCAGTCCACTGACAGAGACTTGGTCTTCTAAGCATGATCAGGTCAGGGCCCTCCCCCTCCACCTAACATCTCAGACTGTGGACAAGAGTCAGGGGAGAGAACAGTAGCCCATAACTGAACAGGGTCTTTCAGATTCAGCAGACATCAAGTCCCTGTTACCTTTTAAACTTTAACTTCAGCCTAAGAAGGGTTCATACATTTCTATTTTAGTTTTGTTTCAGTTTAGACTTTTCAGTCCAAATCTATAAATCGCAAGGTTATGATTTTGCATGCCCATGACAATCCCTTTGGATGTCATGAAAGGAGGGTCAAAACCTCCTATGATATTTACGATCAACTAATTCACTGGCCACTCGTACAGTAAAATATTGCAGATCTCAGCCAGGGTTAGATCATTTGTTCTCTATTCCAGCCATTCAAACTTTCTTATAGGAGACCTCCAAAAATAAGAGATAGTGGATTAGACCTGTGGTGCAGCCTTCCAGAGGAATCTGCAAACGTCAGGCAGAGCAATCAAATTCCCAACCCCCAGTACTGGTCAACATACAGCCTCTTGAGCTTCTAGCATAGCCAAGATAATGGATGTCATACAACCTGACTACTCCCATTAATTAGTCTGTATAATAATGCAATTATTACTTGTGAGCTTTGCTCCTGATAAGGCGATGAAAGATAAAATCTTGTCATTGGTGGTACCAGGTGAACTAGTTGAGGATTCTGTTAATCAGGCAATGCAAGTAAACCAAGCAGGTGCACTAAGCTTACAGCTTGGATAGTGCTATACCAAATCATGTCAATCAAGACATTTAAATGATTGGTTTCCTGCTAAATCTGATCAAACATATCAAGTGTTTACTCTCACAACGAATACTATTTTGAATTCTAAACTGTTTAAGCTAAATTTAGGAAATGCAATTTTCATCCACACATAGGTACCTTCTCTAAAAGCTTCTAACCTGTTTAGAAATTATTCTACCAAACCTTTTATTTGGCTCATTTAACTCTGTAAAGAACATATTGAGCCAAATTTTATTTTCCAATGCCATTGGTTAAAAGGGAGAGGTGAGGTGTGTGTGTTTTGTTCCTGCTGTTCCCTTTCAGTGCATCGCCCAGATCAACGACTTCAGGTCCTCGATCAAGCCGATCAGGGGGGTATGTAGTGGACACCAGAATTCCAGGGCCCAGTTTATGGCCGGGCCCCTCTTTGCCCATAACAGTGGACAAAGGTTTGCTCCATTTTGATTGGATATTGTTGGACTAGCACAAACAAGATGTCCAACCCATCAGATAAAGATGCTTGGACAACATCCAGACACCTCTTTGAGGGCAAGAAGAAGACCTCTAGTACCAAGCCCAGGAAGGACAGGACTTCTCATTGGTCCACATGCAGTTTCTGCCCTTCACCCATCTAGAGATGGATCCCTAATGTCCTGATTTGTGACGGCCATAAACATTCCTCAGGACTTCAGCAGTAGTGGGTGAAACAAAGAAAGACCAAAACTGATCCATCCAAATCCATTCACAACTATGTTTGGAAACCTTAAGACTGATGCAAATTACACACATCCATTTCATACTTATTCAGAGAAATAAGTATTCTCAGTGACAGCTATTTGTAATGCAACATCTTCCACAAATGCAGCTGTTAATGAACAAATGAATGAACACATGACAGTTCAATCTTTTTCCATCATGTTTGGTGTCTATGTGTTTAGTATATTGCCAAGGGTATTCTGATGGTGGTTTGGAAAGTGAGAAATGCATTGATGAACTTTAAAGACCCTTTAAAGACTTCTCACTGTGTACAGTATGCAAATGAGTTCCACAGGGGAAAGAAGGGTGGGCCACACTGTGTGCCCTCTCTGATGCCAGCAGCCAATAGCAACACTGGAATGGAGAAGCGCCAAATTGCAATCTCCTCCTATTCGGAAAAGGATAAAGGTACCCTTTCAATAGACACTCCTTGTTCTGAGTCTGTCCGCTGAGGATTAGACTGTGACAGAGCAACCTTGTTCTGAGTCTCCACATCCGAGAGACAAACAGTTCACCAAGTTCTGAGTCTGTCCGCCGAGGATTAGACTGTGACAGAGCAACCAAGTTCTGAGCCTCTGGTTTAACCAGAGAGACAACACAAGATCCGAGGATCTGAATCTACAGCTTGTGAGGCAGTGACAGATACGACAACGTTCTGAGCCTCCAGCCTGTGAGGAAAGAGACATTAACCAACACTACGTTCAGAGTTTTAGTCCAGCGAGACAACTACAGCACGTCCCGAGTCTCCATGCTAAAGAGAACAGAGCAGATTGACCAACTTCTGAGTGTCTGGTCCAAAGAGGCAGAAGACACACAGAGACATTTGCAACAAGGTTAAGCTCAGGAGAGCAAACCTTTACTTCAAGGTTCCTTTGTCTGCGTGTTCCAGATTAAGGACCTTCTGCACCTACTTCAGGGCCTCATCTGCGTGTTCCAGATTTTAGGACCCTTTGGTGCCCCAGGAGATCCGCATCCCACAGATCTTCGTGTTCAAGGCTGTGGAAACAGATTCCAGCTCCTTTCTTCATTGCACTGTCTCCCAGCAAAACCAGTGGAAGAAGTCATCACCATCGGACTGCTTACTCAACCACGTGGAACGTAAATATCACTTAACCAAACCTCTTTCTAGAGACCTTGGCATTGTTGTATATTATCAGTATATGATTTTCTAATTTACATTAGAGGTAATATAACTGATGCTAGTTAATAACAAATAATCTTTCGTTTATTTGTTTGATACATACTAAGGTTCTTCACCTTAGTTTCAGAGAAACAACAGTTTATCTTTCCGTAAGATAACGTAACTCTTCTATAGCCACACTTAACTTACTCACATGTATTTTATGCATTTTACGCACTTTATTCCTTTATCATTCATTGCATTCATTTAGTAGTTGTGTTAATTGTTCTGTTTATCTTTTGTTAATAAAATCTATTTTATTACAATTGTGTCTTCCTTGTGCTGATAAGGCAGAAAAGGCTCTACAAGTTAGAAATCTCACCAATCTTTCAGATAAATCAGCTGACCAACTCTCCCCCCCCTTTACATTCATTATAAATGACTGGGCAGCCTCCTGTGCGGAGTGTTCTCATACAGCCAAGGTAAAAGGCCTTGACTAGTGTCCCAAACTAAGAGGGGGGAAGGTGGTCATCTGATGTACTCATAACCACACCTTAGGTGACGTGTGATCCAAATTCACAACGTCAGCGGTGACGTGAGTACCAATCACTCTCTTACTTAGTGTCCTTGGGGGGACAAAAGTAAAAATCACTACACACATAATGATTTTTAACCTGCACATTATATCCCAATACACTGGTTACCCATCACACAAAACTTTCAGCATTTTTACATTAAACAAAAAACTGGCGTCGCCGACGTAACATTGAATGTGACCGACTGAAAGGGAACGTCTCAGAAGTTACGTTGACATAACCCACATATTGGGATCCCAATAAACGTAGATGACTTCGACGTAACGCCGAAATCACCGACTGAAAGGTAACATCACTCTGATTTATAAGCTGTTTTCCACATAGGGACCAAAAAAATTAATTTGTCCTCATAACTTGGTGTTTACCTGAGCCAAACAGAAACACACTCACACTTTTTCCTCTTGTCCTGTATAAGGCTGCAGGGTCCGTCACATAAGCTGAAGAGGTCTGATTTGGGCTTGAACTCACATATGGCCAAGCAAAGCCGTAGCTAAAAGGTCATGTTCTTCACCTGCAGGTCTGTCTACACCTAGTGGCATGTGACAGTATCAGAGATCATGCATTTGGAAAGTACATGCATTTCAGTAGCTTTATAGTCACAAATGAGCTCTTTAAAGCCTTCTTCAGTGGAGCTCATAAACTCTGCAGCTCTGTCTGAAGGCTCTTAAATCAGACAGTACACCAGCTGTGGCCTGAATCTCCTCCTGATAACATGCATGTCAACTGCAAGACTTGAGTCTCCACAGGTGCACACACAGGTGTACCACATGTCAATGGAGCCTATGGTACTGTGTTCAAAAGTCTAGGCTCAGGTTTTTAATCCTTTTATTAAGCAAGAATTCATTAAATTGATCAAAAGCGAAACTAAAGACATTCGTAGAAAAATAAATATTTCAAATAAATGCTGTTCTTTTGAACTTTCTAT